>NC_142795.1:77861414-77881211 GCF_049724085.1 Artemia sp. Qi Xiang Cuo | reverse complement strand
AGCACCTCCCCCTCTACTGCTAGTGCCCTTTTTATTTTTAAAAAGTGTTTGGTGGGCAAATAGCCCCCCCCCCCCGCGCCCATTATTTCCCCAAACACATCCAATCAAAATTTTGAGATAGCTATTTAGTTCAGCGTAGTTGATTTCCAGATAGAAAATATGTTTTTGAGGAGGATACTCCGTCACAGCCCTCGGGGCAAGGATTTAAAGCTACGCCCTGGGGGCATATAAGGTTTTTATAGAAGGCTTTGTCGTAGAAACTTCAGAAAAGGGCTCATTCAATTTTAAATTCGAATGGCTAGTGCCCTTTTTAATAGTCGAAAGTGAATAGTGATATTTTTTGTTGTTGTTTAGACCAGGGCTTTTCGTATCGAAGGAGTTGTCGTGGGTACTTCGAAAGAGGCTCAGTCGATTGAAAATAGAAAGGACTGATGCTCTTTTTAATAGTCGAAAGTGATTATGGGCAACTAATTCCACTTCCACTCCCATCCTCCCATGCCCACCTTCCCATTCGCCCATTATGTTTAAAAATTAAATGTTACCTTAAGATTAAATCAAAGTGTACTGTGATAATACTATTTCCCAATAAGGCATCTTGGCAACATCCCAAGAACGACGTAGGGTATTATATTCAAACTTTCGGGGCTACTTCTGCTTTTAGAATTTAACCAAATAAAAATAGCCCAAGTGTATCCAAGCTATCATAGAAAGTAAACAGATTTTTTTTACGAATGGTATCAAGTTTTCCATTTCAGGTCAACTAGAGGTATCATTAAACAGTACTATTTGTGTCCAGATTTTCAAAAGGGCGTATGTTGTTAAAAATTGCTGAAAAATTTTCTCCAACATACAAATAGCAGGCCAAACTATAAAGTCTTAAAAAAAAACGAAAAGATTTAAAGTGTTATTTTCTTTTTCCCTGAAAAGACTATGTCAATATAAAACGAACAGAAATTAATTAAAAAAAACTTTTTCCACAAAACAAATTTTTCAAAGAAAAGTAAAGAACTCCATTAAACAAAAAATCAGCAAAAATAAAATCACATAATCTACCAAGCGTGAAACAACCACAAATCAGCATTGATAAATAAATGAAACCCAAAACGAACAGAAATTACAATAAATAACCGAGTCAAACTCAAGACGACCAGAAATTAACATAATTTGCGCGCAAAACCCCTATGCCTTACCAAGACCAGAACAAAATTTGCACTTTACTGAAAAATACAAATGAATGTGCATTGTCAGTTTAATATACATATACTTATATGTAGTAATCAAAATGTTAATATTATTTGATTTATTAAAGTTATAAAAGTGAAAACATTTATATTTTTTCAGTAAATTACAAATTATGTTCTGGCCTTGGGAAGGCATAGGGGTTTTGCGCCCAACTTATGTTAATTTCTGGTCGTTTTGAGTTTGACTTGGATATTTATTGTAATTTATGTTCGTTTTGGGTTTCATTTATTTATCGATGCTGATTTGTGGTAGTTTCACGCTTGGTAGATTATTTGATTTTATTTTTGCTCATTTTTGTTTATTGGAGTTCCTTACTTTTCTTTGAAAAAGTTATTTTGTGGAAAAGTTTTTTTAAAATTAATTCATAGAAAAAATAACAACAAAAGACAATTAAACAAGGTGGTAAGAATCTCTTGAGCCATTAGTGTTCAAGCAGAAATTTTCTTCACAATAACCTAATTGTGTAAAAAAAAAACTCTAGCCATGAAGCTTCAAACAATATTTTTTAATACTATGTATTTATTTAATTTGTATCCACATTGGGCCATTTGTTCATAGCTAATCGTCTTAACACTTAAATTATCATGTTCAGCTTCCTTACTTGAAGTCAATAATTTAACCCCGAAATACAAATATTGTAACCAAGATCAAACAATTATAATTACAAATGGAAAATCAAGCTGATATCATAGATATCGGTTTTCATGATTCGCTGCCTAAGTTTCATGATGTTGGATTATTAATTAATGCTTTTATCTTAATTCTACCATCAAAGCCAGATTACATTGACTAATATAACTACATATTGTCATCATTTATTTTCCGTACAGCAACTGTAGGCGTGTACATAGTAGCATGTTTTGGAGGGGGAAGGAAAGCCTCGACGAAACATCAAAGTAGCCGAATAGAATGAGATAATTAAGAATTGTAGGAACAGTCGTAAAATTTCAATTTTTAAAGAGCAAATTATGATAACGATGCCTTTTCATCGGTGTATTTGACTCAACAATAGAGTTATGACTAAGACCTGAGCCCTCTTTACTTACGTTCACTTATACCTACGGTCAAAATGGACAACTTTGGCCACGGGCAAACAAAGTAAAGAGGGAAACACCTAATAGGATTTTGCCGACACAGCGCTTTAGTCATCATGAACACACTTTTCAAATACAGACCCTGACGTGAGACTACCCAGAACTCCTCTGGTGGAAGAACACAAAATCTCATAAGACTATATCCTTGTGTCTGTACTTTAAAGTCAATAATACAAGGAACGAAATGTACTTTGCTTAGAAATGTGCTTACACCTAGTGCTTTATTATGAAATATTTTGTAGTTCCGTTTGACTTGTCCAATACATTGAGGGAGAATCATCGCCTCCGTCCCCATGGTGACGGTGCCTGTACTTTTCTTTGATCCTCTTTGTGTAATTGAAAGGGTTCGCTAGGTTTGCACTATTCAAAATAGCTCTGCAATATAAATCATTTTAATTCATCATTAATTTTTCTTATAGTAAAGAATTGTTTGTTTTGGATACTTCGTCTATGATACTATAGCCTGACGTGCTGACAAAGACGAAAATGATGATTTTCAAAGAAGGATATGATTATAATTGAGAGACAAAGACTCTACAGATTAAATATTCTGGACGGAAGGACAAAATAGATTTTAGATTAAAAGCAATTCTGGATTGCGAAGAAAAAGGGAAAAAATTTAGAGAATAGAAAAAAGAACATGATTTTTATTATCAGTACCACAGCTAGAAATAATCTACATGGGACGTTAGGGGGTTGAATTTGGAGAAAAACCCGCTTCAGGCTACGGGGAGGCACCCTTTTCACCTTTAATCGGATTGACGCTCTATCTACCACCAGAGTGCAAATCTTTTTTCTAGAGTTTCTTTGCGAAACACTTGACTCTTGCAGATTTTGGGGCCGTATGTGGGTGGTTTTCTGATTTCATCTACTTTGGGGCAATCAACAAATTGGGCAGCCATCTCTGGGGCAACTCAATGACAATATTGTTTACACAGAAATTGTAACAATATCCTTTGTTTTTTTCCAATATTATATATTTTTTGAATTGTTGTAAACTGCAAATAAAAATATGCTTATTTAAGTTCAAAATCATATGTTCCTTATCTGTAGTAATTTGTGTTCATTCAAATTTTTTCGCAACTTAACATAGTTCCGAATATTTTTTCTAGTCTTTTTTTTAAAAGTTGTGTCATTTCAGTAAAAAAATTTGCAACTTCTTTTTTTCTCTATACCAGAAGGCTAAACATATTATGCAGATACTATTGTGTGTAACAGCGAACATACTGACTTTTTTTGTGTTGTGGATACTTCTCTCATAAACTTATTTAACCCAGCGTTTCTGATGCTACTTGTTCCTACAAAATACAAGTAATGGCATTTAAATTACTATTCAGCTAACTTAATTATATACATGGATGTTAATTATTCAGGAGTCACAAACATCCCTGGAGCATAATCCGAAAATCTTCCGCTGTTTTCAACAGGCTTTTCCAAAGCTTTGCTAGGAGATGATTGCCTCATCTTTCTACTGAAAACAAGTTTCCATTAGGGTAAAGTTTTCTTAAATTATTTCATAGTCTATGTATAGAAAATTATAAATGACGTCTTTGAAGTTTTTAAATGTCTTTATTCCTGGAATTTTTTAAGAGAAATAATTTGAGTTTGTCACTTTGTATTTAATCACCAACCATAAAAACTGCTTTCAATGTTTTTGATTTGTTTTTGACTGTGTTTATCAGTCTATAGCTCAGAGACGATAAAGTATGAAGTTTCGGAACTCTTTTTTCAAAGTCAAGATCACGAAAAGAAAGTAAATACAAATTAAAAATTTGCAATTTTTTCTAGAAAAAATATATCTTAGCATACTAAATCGTATAAAAACCTACAAATGAAAACTATCTTAGCTCGGAAAGTCAGCTTTTTAGGTATCGTGTCATGCCGGACTCGTTTATAACATAAAAATCCTTTTTGTGAGCCTGAGGTACAAAATCAGTATCTTAGATAATAAGTCAACAGTTTAGGAAAACGATCTTCTTTTTTTTCTGAAAAAATTTCTATTTTAATTAACATCTTATGGAATTTCGTACGCATATGAAGGTCAGATCAGAGGTATATCCAAGTAGATTGTTTCGGTGGTTCCAAACCAACTCAACCTATCCTAGAGAGGTGTGGTCTCTAAATTATAATTAAATAAAAAAAACAAGTTTTTTAAACTGAAAGTAAAAAGCGACATTAAAACTTAACACGAACTGAAATGATTCCATATATGTAAGGTGCTGTCCCTTCCTCAACGCCTCGCTCTTAACGCTAAAGTTTGACTCTATCACACAAATTTATTTTTTTAAACAATAAAAAAATTTAGCGTAAAGAGCGAGGCGTTGAGGAGGGGACAGCCCTTTCATATACGGAATAATTTCTGTTCGTTTTAAGTTTTAATGTCGCTCCTTACTTTCAGTTTAAAAAACTTGTTTTTTTTATTTAATTTCTGATCGTTTTTTAGTTAATGCAGCTTTTATTTGCATAAAAATTTTACTTTTCTTTTGCTAAATGAATGTCTTTACAAATTAACTTACGTAACTAACTTCTATATTCGTATATTTTTCTTCTGGCAAAAATTCAAAGTTGCAGATTTTTGCAGATATGAGCTTGAAACCTATGTAATAGGGTTTTCTGATACGCTGAATCTGACGTTGTGATTTTCATTAAAATTCTTTCACTTGTAGGGGATGTTTCCCCCTCTTTAAAAAATCGAGTAAATTTCCTCAGGCTTGTTGCCTTTGATGAGTAATACTAAACTTAATAAAATTTATATATTTAGAATCAGCATTATAAACACATTCTTTTGATACATTTATTGACATCAAAATTCCGTTTTTAAATGTTTCGATTACTATTGAGCCGTATCGCTTGTTTTTTTATTGTTTTTTTATTACGTATATGTTATTACGTATATGAGGGGGTTCTGCCCTTAGTCAATACCACGCTCTTTACGTTAAAAATTAAAAAAAATTTGATTCACAAACCCCTGAATCACAAAGGCCGTTTAATTAGAATAGATAGCTATTTTGAAAGCACTAAAAAAAAAACTGTAGCGTAAAGAGCGAGGTATTGACTTGGGGGAGAACCCCCTCACATACGTTATAATTTCTGTTGGTTTTAAGTTCTAATATTCCTTCTTACATTTCAGTTGAAAAAACTTGGTTTTTTTTTATTTAATTTCTGATCGTTTTTTAAATAATACTTGGAAATCCGGCGCCCCCTTCATAGAAATGTCCCTTACCCCAAAGAAACATCATCCACGGAAATATTCTCCAGAGTAACTCCCTCCTCTAGCCCCCCTCCAGAAAAAATCCTTCCTGAAAATGGTTGTATACTTCCCAATAACCAATAAATAATGCTGGCAAGTCCGGCGCCCCCTTCATGGCGATTTCCCTTCCCCCATGAAAACTTCCTTCATGAACAGATCCTCCAACATAACCCCCGACCCACCCTTACCACCCACAAGCAGAAAAAAACCCTCCTGAAAACTTCTGTATACTTCCGAATAACCAATACTATATGTTAACATTGGGTAAAGTTCATATCTTTTAGCCCTCCCTCTGGGTACTTCGGGGGATTAAGTCATCCCAAAAGACATATTTATCATATTTTCGACCATGCTAAACAAAATGGCTATCTCAAAATTTTGATCGGGTGACTTTGGTAAAAAAATGAGCGTGGGAGGGGGCCTAGTTGCCCTCCATTTTTTTGGTCACTTAAAAATGGCACTAGAACTTTTAATTTAAGTTCCCATGAGCCCTCCCACGATATTCTAGGTCCACTGGGTCGATACGATCACCCCTGGGGAAAAAAAAAACAAACAAATAAACACACAAACAAACAAACAAATAAACACGCATCCGTGATCTTTCTTCTGGCAAAAAATTGAAAATTCCACATTTTTGTAGATATGAGCTTGAAACCTCTACAGTAGGGTTCTCTGATACGCAGAATATGATGGTGAGAATTTCATTAACGTTCTATAACTTTTAGGGGGTCTTTTCCCCTGTTTTCGAAAATCAGACAAATTTTCTCAGGCGAGTAACTTTTTATAGGTAACATTAAACTTAATGAAACTTATATATTTGAAATCAGAATTAAAATTTGATTCTTTTGATGTATCTATTGGTATCAAAATCCCGTTTTTTAGAGTTTCGGTTACCATTGAGCCGGGTCGCTCCTTACTTACAGTTCGTTACCACGAACTGTTTGATTAATTAAAAAAGAATTTCACATAATAAGTTTTTCCAAGAAAAGTAAAGAACTCTATTAAACCAAAAATGAGCAAAAATAAAATTAAATAATCTACCAGCAGAAATAAACATGAGCAGGGCTCAAAACCCCTATGCCTTCCCAAGGCAAGAAAATAATTTGCGCTTTACTGGAAAAATATAAATATTTTTAATTTTATAACTTTAATAAATCAAATAATATTAACATTTTGATTACTAAATATCATGTATATTAAACTGACAATGCTCATTCATTTGTATTTTTTTTCAGTAAAGTGCAAATTATGTTCTGGCCTTGGGAAGGCATATGGGCTTTGAGTCCTACTCACGTTAATTTCTACTGGTTTTGAGCTTGAATCGGTTATTTATTGTAATTTCTGTTCGCTTTGGGTTTCATTTATTTATAGATGCTGATTTGTGGTATTTTCACGCTTGGTAGATTATTTGATTTGATTTTTGCTCACTTTTGGTTTAATGGAGTTCTTTACTTTTCTTTGAAAAACTTATTTTGTGAAAAAGTTTTTTTCAATTAATTTCTGTTCGTTTTCTATTGACATAGTTTTTTCAGGAAAAAAGTAAATAATACTTTAAATCTTTTCGTTTTTTTAGGATATTACAGTTTGGCCTGCTGTTTGTATGCTGTAAGAACATTTTCAGCAATATTTAACAACATACACCCTTTTAAAAAATCTAGACACAAATAGTAGTGTTTAATTTAGTTTCATACCTCCTCTAGTTGACCTGAAATACAAAACTTGATACCATTCGCAAAAAATGTCTGTTTACTTTCTTTGATGGCTTGGATACACTTATGCTATTTTGATTTTGTTAAATTTTAAGAGCAGAAGTAGCCCCGAAAGTTGGAACATATTACCCTCAGTCGTTCATGGGATACTGCTGATACCTTATTGGGAATTAGCATTAACACTGTGAATTTTGATCTAATCTTAAGGCAACATTTAGTTTTTAAACATAATAGGCAAATAAGAGGGTGGGCATGGGAGGGAACTAGTTGCCCTTCAATAACTTTTGACTATTAAAAAGGGCATTAGCCCTTTCTATTTTCAATCGAATGAGTCCTTTTCGAAGTTCCAGCGACAACTCATTCGATACGAAGTGCCTTGGTCTAAACAAAAAAAAAAAAAAAAAAAAAAATAATACATTATACCCACATCGATCTTTACAATAAAAATGTCAAGCATTCCAATCAGTTTTAACTATCAAAAAGTCGACATTAACCCTTTCAATTTCCAATCGAAAGAGCCCTTTTTGAGTTTCTACGACATCGCTTTCTATAAATACCGTATATGCCCCCAGGGCATAAATTACAACCCTTGCCCTGAGGGCTATGAGGGGTGTGTTATTCTCAAAGACCTAATTTCCAGAACTTTCAAGTACGTTAAACAAAACGGCTATCTCAAAATTTTGATTGGATAAGTTTGGGGAAATGGTGGGCGTGAGAGGGACTTTTGTGACTCTCCAATCACTTCCAGTTATTAAAAACGGCACTAGCCCTTTCAGTTTGGAATCGAATGAGCCTTTTTGAAGTTTCTACGACAACGCTTTCAATAAAAACCTTATTTGTCTACAGGGCAGAAATTACAACCCTTGCCCTGAGGGCTGGGAGGGGGGGGGGTGTCATCCTCAAAGACCGAATTTTCAGAACTTTCAACTACGTTGAAGGAAATTGCTATCGCCAAATTTTGATAATATGTGTTTAGGGAAATGTTGGGCGTGAGACGGGGGTTAGTTGCCCTCCAATAACTTCCGACTATTGAAATGGGCACTAGCCCTTTTTGAAGTTTCTACGACAACGCTTTCTATAAAAACCTTATATGCCCCAGGGAATAACTTACAATCCTTGCCCTGAGGGCTGTGAGGGGATTGCCATCCTCAGAGACATAATTTCCGGACCTTTCAACTACGTTGAACAAAATGGTTATCTGAAAATTTTTATTGGATGTGTTTGCGGAAATGGTAGGCGTGAGAGAGGGGTTACTTGCCCTCCAATCACTTTTTACTATAAAAAAGGGCACTAGCCATTTCAATTTCCAATCGAATGATTCCTTTTTGAAGTTTCTACGAAAACGCTTTTTATAAATAGCCTTATATGCCCCCAGGGCATAACTTGTAACCCTTGCCCTGAGGGCTGTGGGGGGAGGGTCAAACTCAAAAACATAATTTCCGGACTTTTTTACTACATCAAACAAAATGGCTATCTCAAAATTTTGATTGGATGTGTTAGGGGAAATGGTGAGTGTGATAGGGGTGTTAGTTATCCTCCAATCACTTTCAACGATTAAAAAGGGCAAAAAACCTTCTAATTTCCATCTAATGAGCTCTTTTTGAAGTTTCTACAACATTACGAGTCATAAGAACCTTATATAACCCCAGGGCATAACTTACAACCCTTGCCCTGGGCACTCTGAGGGGGTTATCATCCTCAAAGACCTAATTTCTAAAACTTTTAACTACGTTGAACAAAATATCTATTAAAAATTTTGATTGGATGTGTTTGGGGAAAAAGTGGGCGTGAGAGGGGGGTTTGTTGCCCTCAAATCACTTTCGACCTTAAAAAGGGCACTAGCCCTTTTGAATTTCCAATCGAATGAGCCCTTCTTCAGGTTTCTACGACAAAGTTCTCTATAAAACTTTATATGCCCACAGGGCATAATTTACAACCCTTGCTCTGAGGGCTGTGGGGGAGTGTCCTCATCAAAGATATAATTTTCGTACCTTTCAACTACTTTAAACAAAATGGCTATCTCAAATTTTGGTTGCATGTGTTTGGATAAATGGTGGGCACGGAAGGGATGTTAGTAGTAGAGATGGGGGTGCCAGTCGTGACAGGACCACGTGGTTTATGGTTTTCTCAGTGAGAATGAAAAAACAGGAATTTTCTCACTTGAAAAAACATGAATTTTGTCGCATTTATGTCTGTTTTTATGGTTTTTGTCAGTGAGAATTTGAAAAACAGGAACTTTCTCACATTTTTGTATGTTTTTATGGTTTTTGTCAGTGAGAATTTGAAAAAAAAGGAAATTTATCACATTTTTATATGTTTTTATGGTTTTTTTCATTGAGAATTTGAAAAAACAGGAAATTTCTCACATTTTTTTATGTTTTTATGGTTTTTGTCAGTGAAAATTTGAAAAAACAGGAACTTTCTCACTGAGAAAACCATAAACCACATGGTGCTGTCACGAGTCAGAGCACCTGTGCTGTCGACCTCAATTCACCTATCGTGAATCAATAATTCCCCTTAGAAACAACAAATTAATTTCCCATGTCTTGACAGATCAATCAATGAGTGACATCATCTGTCAGACTTTAAAAATTTCCGCATAGAAACATTTCTCCGGGAATAGATCCAAGTCATTAATGTCTTCGCCTCGGGAACAGTTCTACTGGTCGAACTCCAAAGGATATTAATAACCACAGGCCTCGGAAACAATTAGGCAAGAAACATCTTAGCGATGAATTGTTTTAGCGCGCGAAAAGGGTTCATATTAATTTGAAATGCGTTAGCGCAGAGATGCCAATAACAAAGGAACACGCTGAATTTACGTTTAGGGATTATTTGGGCGAAACCGTTTTAGACAGGTTATGGAACTATTTCGGCGAAACAGATAGAGACATTTTAAAAGAAGATTTTTGAAGAGATTTTAGAAGAGAATTTAATGGTGAAACTCTGTGGTCGTTATAATACACAAGTTTCATTTGAACAGTGTTGTGAGGTCCTCTAACCCAACCCCAAAGGGTTCCAATCCTCCTACCCCAACCCCGAAGGAAGCCCCCGGTCCTCAAAGCCCCCCAAACTCCCAAAGGACCACCGGCGCCCCCAAAGGCCCACCCAGACCCCCAAAGGCCATCCCCAGGCCCCAAATGTCCCCCAGGCTCCCAACTGTCCACCCCGCCCCCCAAAGGCCATCCCGGTGCTCCAAAGGCCCTCCAAGTGCCCCCAACTGCCCGCCACCGTTCCCCAAAGGCCCATCTAGCTCCCAAAAGGACCAACGGGGTCCCAAAGGCCCTCCACCGGTCTCCAACTGTCCCTCAGGCCCCCCACCGGCCCTCCCTGGGCCCCAAAGGCCCTCCCTGTGCCCCCAAAGGCCCTCCACCGGCCCCCAAAGGCCCATCGAGCTCCCAAAGGACCAACGGGGTCCCAAAGGCCCTCCACCGGCCCCCAACTGCCCCCCCGGACCCCCAACGGCCCTCCCTGTGCCCCAAAGGCCCTCCCTGTGCCCCAAAGGTCCTCCTCCGGTCCCCAAACGCCCATCGAGCGCCCAAAGGACCAACGGGGTCCCAAAGGCCCTCCACCGGTCCCCAACTGCCCCTCCGGACCCCCAAAGGCCCTTCCTGTTCCCCAAAGGCCCTCCCTGTGCCCCAAAGGTCCTCCTCCGGTCCCCAAAGGCCCATCGATCCCCCAAAGGCCCTCTCTGTGCCCCAAAGGCCCTCCCCCGGCCCCCAAAGGTCCCCCGGGCTCCCAAAGGACCACCGAGGGCCCCAAGGCCCACCTCCGGGCCCACACTGGCCCCCAGTCACCCAACGGGCCTCCCGGGGCCCCCCAGGACCACCCAGTCCCCCCAAGGTCCCCCACCGGACCCCAAAGGCCCATCAAGCTCCCAAAGGACCAACGTGGTCCCAAAGGCCCCCCCCGGGCCCCCCCCCAAAGGTCCCCCCGAGCTCCCAAAGGACCACCGGCCCTCAAGGGACCCACAGACCCTCAAAGGCTCTCCCCGAACACCCGTCTTTCGTTGATGTGTGTTGTCTGAAACCCATGATTTGGGATGTGTAGTTTGCTACTTCAGGCTTTTCTGAGCTAAGGTTTCCTAGTATTTCCTAGGTGAATGGTGTCTGAAACCAATAGTTTGGGATGAGTAGTTTGCTATTTCAGGCTTTTATGAGCTAGGTTTCTTAGCCTTTCGTTGGTGTGTGTTGACTGAAACTTATGATTTGGGATATGTAGTTTGCTATTTTTGACTTTTCCGAGCTAAGGTTTCTTAGTATTTCGTAGGTGAATGCTGTCTGAAACTTATGATTTGGGATATGTAAATTACTATTTCGGGCTTTTCTGACTTGGATTTTTTAGTCTTTCATAGGTGTGTTGTGTCTGAAACCTATGATTTGGGGTGTTTAGTTTTCTAATTTAGACTTTTCTGAGCTAAGGTTTTCTAGTATTTAATAGGTGAATGGTGTCTGAAACCAATAGTTTGGGATGAATAGTTTGCTATTTTTGACTTTTCTGAGCTAGGTTTCCTAGTCTTTCGTTGGTGTGTGTTGACTGAAACCGATTATTTGGGATATGTAGTTTGGCTATTTCGGGCTTTTCTGAGTTGGATTTCTTAGACTTTCATAGGTGTGTAGTGTCTGAAACTTATGATTTGGGATGGGTGGATTGCTACTTTTGACTTTTCTGAGCAGGATTTCATAGCCATTCGTAGGTGTGTGTTGACTGAAACCTATGATTTGAGATATGTAAATTACTATTTCGGGCTTTTCTAAGTTGGATTTCTTAGTCTTTTCATAGGTGTATAGCGTCTGAAACCTATGATTTGGGGTGAATAGTTGGCTATTTTTGACTTTTCTGAGTTAGGTTTCATAGCATTTCATTGGTAGGTGTTGAAAGAAAATTACGATTTGGGTTGTAGAGTTTTCTCTATCAGGAGCTTCTGAGATCTGGCTTTTAGTATTTCGTAGGTGACTGATTCCCGAAAACTTTAGTTTGTGTTGTATAGTTTGCTACTTTCGACTTGTAATAATCGGATTTCCTAGTCTTTCGTAGTTGTGAGATGTCTGAAACATATCATTTGGGATGTGTGTCTTGATAAATATGGCTGTTCTGAGAGGGATTACTTAGACTAAATTATTACTTTATTGTCTGAAACATATGAGTTGGGGTTGGTGAATTGCTAATTCTGACTTTTCTGAGCTGGATTTCTTAGCCTTTCATAGGTGTTTGTTGTCTGAAACATATAGTTTGGGATGGGTAGTTTGCTATTTTTGACTTTTCTGAGCTAGATTTCTTAGCCTATCATATGTGTGTCCTTTCAGAAAATTATGATTTGGGAGGTGTAGTTTGCTTTTTGGACTTTTCAGAGCTAGGATTCTTAGTCTTTCATAGGTGTGCGTTGTCAGAAAATTATGATTTGGGATGAGTAGTTGGCTATTTCAGACTTTTCTGAGCTAAGGTTTCTTAGTATTTCGTAGGTGAATGTTGACTGAAACCAATAGTTTGGGATGAATAGTTTGCTATTTTTGACTTTTCTGAGCTAGGTTTCTTAGTCTTTCGTTGGTGTGTGTTGACTGAAACCGATGATTTGGGATATGTAGTTTGCTATTTTTGACTTTTCTGAGCTGGATTTCTTAGTCTTTCATAGGTGTGTGTTGTATGAAACCTATGATTTGGGGTGGGTGGATTGCTACTTTTGACTTGTCTGAGCTGAAGTTCTGAGCCTTTCATAGGTGTTTGTTGTCCGAAACATATAGTTTGGGATGACTAGTTTGCTATTTTTGACTTTTCTGAGCTAGGTTTCTTAGCCGTTCATAGATGAGTGTTGTCTGAAACCTATGATTTGGGATATGTAATTTGCTATTTCCAACTTTTCATAACCGGATTTCTTAGTCTTTCATAGGTGTGTGATGTCTGAAACCTATGATTTGGGATGTGTGGGTTGCTATTTTTTGACTTTTCTGAGCTGGATTTCTTAGCCATTCGTAGGTGTGTGTTGACTAAACCTATGATTTGGGATGTTTAGTTTGCTATTTTTGACTTTTCTGAGCTAGATTTCTTAGCCTTTCATAGTTGTGTCCTTTCAGAAAATTATGATTTGGGATGTATAGTTTGCTATTTCAGGCTTTTCTGAGCTAAGGTTTTCTAGTATTTCATAGGTGAATGTTGTCTGAAACCAATAGTTTGGGATTTGTAATTTGCTATTTCCGACTTTTCATACCCGGATTTCTTAGTCTTTCGTAGGTGTGTGGTGTCTGAAACATATGATTTGGGATGTGTGGGTTGCTATTTCAGGCTTTTCTGAGTTGGATTTCTTAGTCTTTCATAGGTGTGTAGTGTCTGAAACATATGATTTGGGGTGGATGGATTGCTACTTTTGACTTTTCTGAGCTAAGGTTTTCTAGTATTTCGTAGGTGTGTGTTGTCTGAAACCAATAGTTTGGGATGAATAGTTTGCTATTTTTGAATTTTCTGAGCTAGATTTCTTAGCCTATCATATGTGTGTCCTTTCAGAAAATTATGCTTTGGGAGGTATAGTTTGCTTTTTCGACTTTTCAGAGCTAGGATTCTTAGCCTTTCATAGGTGTGTGTTGTCAGAAAATTATGATTTGGGATGTGTTGTTGGCTATTTCAGACTTTTCCGAGCTAAGGTTTCTTAGTATTTCGTAGGTGAATGTTGTCTGAAACCAATAGTTTGGGATGAGTAGTTTGTTATTTTTGACTTTTCTGAGCTAGGTCTCTTAGACTTTCGTTGGTGTGTGTTGACTGAAACCGATGATTTGGGATATGTAATTTGCTATTTTTGACTTTTCTGAGTTGGATTTCTTAGTCTTTCATATGTGTGTGTTGTATGAAACCTATGATTTGGGATGTGTGGATTGCTACTTTTGACTTGTCTGAGCTGAATTTCTTATCCTTTCCTTGGTGTTTGTTGTCTGAAACCTATAGTTTGGGATGAGTAGTTTGCTATTTTTGACTTTTCTGAGCTAGGTTTCTTAGCCGTTCATAGGTGAGTGTTGTCTGAAACCTATGATTTGGGATATGTAATTTGCTATTTCCAACTTTTCATAACCGGATTTCTTAGTGTTTCGTAGGTGTGTGGTGTCTGAAACCTATGATTTGGGATGTGTGGGTTGCTATTTTTTGACTTTTATGAGCTGGATTTCTTAGCCTTTCGTAGGTGTGTGTTGTCTGAAACCTATGATTTGGGATGGTTAATTTGATATTTTCGACTTTTCTGAGCTAGTTTTCTTAGCCTATCATATGTGTGTCCTTTCAGAAAATTCTGATTTGGGAGGTGTAGTTTGCTTTTTGGACTTTTCAGAGCTAGGATTCTTAATCACTCATAGGTGTTTGTTGTCTGAAGCTTCGAGTTTGGGATGAGTAGTTGGCTATTTCAGACTTTTCTGAGCTAAGGTTTCTTAGTATTTCGTAGGTGAATGCTGTCTGAAACTTATGATTTGGGATATGTAAATTACTATTTCGGGCTTTTCTGAGTTGGATTTCTTAGTCTTTCATAGGTGTGTAGTGTCTGAAAATTATGATTTGGGATGTGTAGTTTGCTATTTTCGACTTTTCTGAGCTAGGTTTCTTAGCCTTTCATAGGTATGTGTTGTCAGAACATTATGATTAGGGATGTGCAGTTTGCTATTTCAGGCTTTTCTGAGCTAAGGTTTTCTAGTATTTCGTAGGTGAATGTTATCTGAAACCAATAGTTTGGGATGAGTAATTTGCTAATTCCGACTTTTCATAATCGGATTTATTAGTCTTTCGTAGGTGTGTGGTGTTTGAAACCTATGATTTGGGATGTGTGGGTTGCTATTTCAGGCTTTTCTGAGCTGGATTTCTTAGTCTTTCATAGGTGTGTAGTGTCTGAAACCTATGATTTGAGGTGGATGGATTGCTACTTTTGACTTTTCTGAGCTGGATTTCTTAGCCTTTCATTGGTGTTTGTTGTCTGAAACATATAGTTTGGGATGAGTATTTTGCTATTTTTGACTTTTTTGACCTAGGTTTTCTAGCCGTTCATAAGTGAGTGCTGTCTGACACCAAAGATTAGGGATCTGTAATTTGCTATTTATGACTTTTCATAACCTGATTTCTTAGTCATTCGTAGGTGTGTGATGTCTGAAACCTATGATTTGGGGGTGTGTTGGCTGATATTTTTTGATTTTTCTGAGCACGATTTCATAGCCATTCGTAGGTGTGTGTTGACTGAAACCTATGATTTGGGATGGATAATTTGCTAATTTTGACCTTTCTAAGCTAGACTTATTAGCCTTTCATAGGTGTGTCATTTCAGAAAATTATTATTTGTTAATCACAAAAAAAATTAAAAATGAACGCTAAAAATTACATGATAAAAAAAAATTACATTATAAAAAAAAATGAAACACACACACACACACACACAAAAAATACACACACAAACATACAAAAACTTACACACAAACACCCAGACATACAAACACACACACGATAACACACACACACACACACACACACAAAACAAACACAAGAACACAAAAAAAATCACACACACACACACAAAAAATAAAAAAAACACACACAAAAAAATATAAAACATAAAAAAAATACAAATTAACAAAACTCGCAAACAAATACACACACAATAAAATAGACATGCACACGACCACAAAAACCAAAACACACACTCACACGAACAAAAAAACAAACACGCACCAACATACACACACACACACACACAAACTAAAGAACACACACACACACACGAAAACTTACACATGCACACTAAAACTAACATGCACACAAAAACTTGCATTAACAAAAAAAATTACACACACACACACACACAAAACTAAAACACACACACACACAAACACTAAAACACACACACACACACGCAAAAAATTACAAACACAAACAAAATAAAACACAACAACACACACACATAAACAACAAATAAAAAATGAACACAAAAAACTAACACACACTCTTGCAAAAACTATCAAACACACAAAAACTAACAGACAAACACACACACACACATACAAAAAAACTAAAACAAGAACACAAAAACAAACACACACAAATGCACAAAAACTTACAAACACCAACACACACACACGCACAAAAAATTACACACACACACACACACACACACACAAAACTTACAAACACACACAATAAAAATTACACACACACGCAAAAAATTAAAAACAAACAACATTACACACAAAAAAACAAACAACCACGCACACACAAAATAATACACACACACACACAAAACAAATAAAAGAAAACACAATTACACACACACACACACACACACACACACAAAAAAACAAACAAACCCAAAAAAATAAACACAAGGCGAACAATATAAGAAACACAAAAACATACACACACACAAAAACTTAAACACACGCACAAAAACTTACACACACAAACAAAAAATTACACACACACACACACGAAAATATACACACACACTCAAAAAATTAGACACACACACAAAAAATTAGACACACACACACACAAACACACACAAACAAAAACAAATGAACAATAAAAAATACATTCACGCAAAAAAATAAAAACACACACATGAACACTTATACACAAACTACAAAAATTACACACACAATAGATTAGACACACACAAACTTACACAAACACACACAAAAAAACTTACACACATTCTCAAACACATACACACACACACACACAAAAACATACACACACACACACACACACACAAACTTACACCCACACTCAAAAACTTACACCCACACGCAAAAACTAACACACATACAAAAACTTACACACACACACACACACACATACAAAAAAACTTACAAATTAAAAAAAAAACTAACACAAACACACACTCAAAAAAACTTACACACACACACACACACACACAAAACATACACACACACACACGAACAAATACACAAAAACGCACAAAATTAAAACCACACAAAAATACACACACACACACACACAGAGAGACACACACACAGAGACACACCTACACACACACACATACAGAGACAATCATACAGAGACACACACACAGACACACACAAAAAGAGACACACATAGACACACACAGAGACACATATACACACACACATACACAGAGACACGAAGTTAGAGAGACCAACACTCTCAGACACTCACACACAGACACATACACACAGAGATACACCAACACAGACACACATGTTCCTTAAGTACCTACGCATTTAGGCCTAAATGAAGATATATATGAAGAGCTTCAACTAGCTATGGCTAAGTTTGCTAAAGACAAGCTATTTTCATGCGAAAACACACAAAATCAGAAAAAAATGTTCAATGTTCCTCTAGTACCTACGCAATTAGGCTGAAATGAAGATATATATGCAGAGTTTCAACTAGCTATGGCTAAGTTTGCTAAAGACAAGCTATTTTCATGCAAAACACACAAAATCAGAAAAAATATTGTTAGGTTAGATTAAGTTAGATTAGGTTAGGTTAGCTACGTACGCGCATATAGGTTAGGTTAGGTTGATTAAGTTAGGTTAGGTTAAGTTAGGTTAGATTAGCTAGGTTAGGTTAAGTTAGGTTAGGTATAGATTAAGTTAGGTTAGGCTAAGTTAGGTTAGGCTAGGTTAGCCTAAGTACGCACGCGTAGGTAGGCTAACCTAGCCTAAACTAACTTATCCTAACCTAACTTAATCTAACCTATCCTAACCTAACTGGACCTAACCTAACTTAATGTAACCTAACCTAACTTAACCTAATCTAACATAAACCAACCTAACCTAACCTATCTGCGTGCGGACGTAGGCTAACCTAACCTAATCTAACTTAATCTAACCTAACAATATTTTTTCTGATTTTTTGTGTTTTCGCAAGAAAATAGCTTGTCTTTAGCAAACTTAGCAATAGCTAGTTGAAACTCTGCCTATATATTAACATTTCAGTCTCATTGAATAGGTACTAAAGGAAAATTGAACATTTTTTTTTTCTTTGGTTTTGTGTTGTCTCAAGAAAATAGTTTGTCTTTAGCAAACTTAGCCATATCTCGTTGAAACTCTGCATAGATATATTCATTTAAGCCTAATTGTGTAGGTACTAAAGGAACATTGAAATTTTTTTCTGATTTTGTGTGTTTTCACAAGAAAATAGCTTGTCTTTAGCAAACTTAGCCATAGCTAGTTGAAACTATGCATAGATATCTTCATTTTTAGTCTAATTGCGTAGGTACTAAAGGAACATTGAATATTTTGTCTGAGTTTGTGTGTTTTCACAACAAAAAAGATTGGTTTCAGCAAGCTGAGACATAGCTAGTTGAAACTCTGCATATATATTCTCATTCTAAGTCTAAGTGCGTAGGTAATATGGGACCATTGATCATTTTTTCTGATTTTGTGTGTTTTCACAAGAAAATAGCTTGTCTTTAGCAACCTTAGCCATAGCTAGTTGAAACTCTTCATAAATATCTTCATTTTTAGTCTAATTGTGTTGGTACTAAAGGAACATTGAACATTTTTTCTGATTTTATGTGTTTTCAAAAGAAAATAGCTTGTCTCTAGCAAACTTAGCCATAGTTAGATGAAACTCTGCATATATATCTTCATTTAGGCCTAATTACGTAGGTACTAATGGAACGTGTGTGTCTGTCTGGGTGTGTGTGTGTTTGTGTGTGTCTGTGTTTGTGTGAGTCGGGGATTGTGTGTCTATCCTCGTGTCTCAGTGTGTGTGTGTCAGGGGGTCTGTCTGTGTGTGTGTCTCTGTGTGTCTCTGTGTGTGTGTCTCTGTGTGTGTGTGTCTCTGTATGTGTGTCTCTGTATGTATGTGTCTGTGGGTGTGTGTCTGTGTGTGTGTGTCTCTGTGTGTGTGTGTGTGCGTGTGTAAGTTTTTGTTTGTTTTATTATTTTCTTTTGTGGTTAATTTTTGTTGTGTGTTTGTTTAAGTTTTGTGTGTGTGTGTGTGTGTGTGTTTTAGTTTTTTTGCGTGTGTGTGTGTGAGTTTTTTTGTTTTTTTGTTATTTTGTTTGTGTGTGTGTGTGTGTGTGTGTGTAAGTTTTTGTGTGTGTGTAAGTTTTTTAGTGTGTGTGTAAGTTTTTGTGTGTGTGTGTGTGTGTGTGATAGTGTTTGTTTTTAAGTTTTTGTGTGTGTGTGTGTAATTTTTTGAGTGTGTGTTTTATTGTTTGTGTGTGTGTGTGTGTAAGTTTTTGTGTGTCTAAGCTTTGTGTGTGTGTGTCTTGTGACGTGTGTGTGTTATTTTTCGTGTGTGTGTTTATATGATTTTGTGTGGTTGTAAGTTTTCGTGTGAATGTGTTTGTTTTTGTGTGTGTGTTTGTGTGTGTGTAATTTTTTGTGTGTGTGTGTAAGTTTGGGTGTGTGTGTGTTAGTTTTCGTGTGTGTGTGTGTTTTTGTGTGTGTGTGTGTAAGTTTGTGTGTGTGTGTGTTAGTTTTTGTGTGTGTGTGTAAGTTTTTTTGTGTCTAAGCTATTGCATGTGGATATAACTTTTTTGTGTGTTTGT
>NC_142795.1:77833861-77860914 GCF_049724085.1 Artemia sp. Qi Xiang Cuo | reverse complement strand
AACTCCATTGCCTCTTCTTCCCCTTTTTCACTGGACGGTGAATATGGGACCAATGCACCAACCTATAAATGAAAAAATAGCTTATTTTCAATTTGTTATCCCTGCTGTTAAAATTTGGATTATTATTGCTTAAAAGAATTTGGTTAATTCCACTTAAGATAATATAAGATATGACATAGAAGGTGGCCATTTTTTTTTCGCGGCGCATACCTGCAGTGCATCCTGCGGCGCATTCCTGACCCCGCGGTGAATCCCTGCGGCGTACCCTGTGGCGCTTTTCTGGCCCGCGGTGCATTCCCTACCTCGCAGCTCGAGCCCGAGGCGCTTTATGCAGCGCCTCCCGAAGCTCTTCCCAGCCCCCTTTACATAATGCCCTTCAAAAGATTGAAATATTTCTAATTCCATACAGATTCAGTAAACACTTGAATTTAATTATGGAGGTTAGATGAATAAGTTTGAATTTCAAAATGCTGAGAACCGTTAACTTGCATTCCCCACACTAAAATCATTGGCACGATATAAACATTCAGTGTAAATGAGCACGTCAATATGTGACAGATGGGATAATCTCTCTCTTAAAACTATGTGAATGGAATAGAGTTTCAAAGGCGGTGAGCATTAGCAGTAATTGACTGCGCTTTTTAAGTGACCAAAAAGATTCGAGGGCAACTATGCCCCCCCTTTTCAGTAATATCAAATAGCAATTATTATTTTTGGGGGTATAACTTGTCCCACTCTTACACGGAATTCTGATTCCTCAAAGATCTACCGCCAATTTGCAGACAATTCACAGCTAATTTTCTTGGTCAAACAATAGAATTACGTAAAAGCATTGAAAGCCTAGACTTGGCGCCCTAACCATCGCTAATGATAGAGCAAAACAGAAAAAGGGGATGAAACAGATCTATTTATATGTTTGTGCGGAGAGCTTATGTCAAAACATAGCGGCTTAATGTCTAAGAATTGACAGAAGTCGGCAGACACTTTAGCTGGAAATATAGAAGGAATTTAACTAAAAATTATTTCTATTTGCGGGGGTTAGGTTTTGAGGGTAAAAAGAATATATTTGCGTTTTCCATTGAGTATAAAGATTGTATAGTGGTTGGGTTTGGGGGGGGGGTGGTGGTTAATATCTCGCAGAGATAAGTTTATATTGGGATTGAAAAAGAAAAAAAACATTGGAAGAAATAGATAGGTAGGAAAAAAATGCTTACATTTGCATATCCTGGCAGCACTTGGGTGCCAGATGGTCCAGGTAACATGTGTTCGATGGCAGACGGGGCGACATTAATTTCTTGTGCAGCTGAGCCAGCAATGTCATATGGCTGTGCAGCCAGGACAGGGGCTGGTACAGACGGCTGCACTTGGGCAGGCAGTGCGGAGCTGGGGGGTTTTGGCCAGCGACCATATTGCATGACAGTAGCCTTCACAGGGGGCGCATTATTAGCCCTCGCTCTCTTACTGGGTGGTGGCGACGAGCATTCTTCGCTATTTGCGTTAGCCCTAGCTCTCTTCGATGTAGGGGCAGCAAATTCTTCATGATGTGCATTAAAAAAGAGAAAAAAATTAGTAACGAAATAATTTCCTCCTTTTTACAGAAGGAAAGGTAAATTAACCTGAATTTTGTTTAGAAAAAAATTTATCTCATTTTAGTAAACTAGAAAGTTAAAATTTCGAAATGTTATAAGATCATGAATCAGAGGGAGGCTTTAAATTAGATCGTTAAAACACAGCTTATAGGCCTAAATTACAATCTTGGATGTAAATGTACACATAATAAAGCTATCTTTTTTCTTAGAAACCGTCGGTTCTCTTACTGCCCTCCCCCTTTTAACGAATTTACATTCCCGGAAGCGGTTAGAAGCGATGTATTGGCCCCCCCTTTCTTTTACATAATATCCTAAATATATTGTTAGACTTAATTTGAAAATAATCTGTTTCACCGGTTCTTCGAGAAATACAAGGTTGCGAATCTACAAGTTTAATATACAGCAATCTCTTTGCTTGAAATCGTTTTATTTTGGTCAAAAGTATCCTTTTTATCATTGAAAGCTTTTGTTTAGGTCGCTAACGTAAAGGATTAACAAGCAGGAAGTGCAATTGTGGGGTGTCAGCTAATTAAAACCTTGCAGAAATGTATTGTCAAGTTAGTGGCGGCTGAAATGGAAACGGTATATTAATAGACAGAAGTTGATTGTCACTTTTTGATAGGCTTACAGAAAGAATAAATTTATTGAAAAGGTATTTCTATTGGCAAAGAATTATACTTGTAAAAACAGTGGGGGGGGGGGGTTGGTTTTGAGGGTAAAGGAATATATTTACGTTTTGCATTGAGTATAAAGATTTTATGGTGGTTAGGTTTGTGTGTGTGGGGGGGGGGGGGTTTGAGGGTAAAGGAATATATTTACGTTTTAGCTGAATATACTAGAGGGTGTCCAAGGAAAATAAAAAGTGGAATTTAACGAAAAGGTATTTCTATTTGCGAGAATTTGGGGTTGTAAAACAGTGTGGGGTTAGGTTTTGAGGGTAAAGGAATATATTCACGTTTTGTATTGAGTATAAAGATTGTATGGTGGTTAGGTTTGGGGGGGGGGTTGAGGGTAAAGGAATATATTTACGTTTTAGTTGAATATACGGGAGGGTGTCCAAGGAAAATTCACTTGTAAATAAAAATGCACTTACATGGTAAATTGTGGCTGCCAAGGCCTCAAGCTCATCAATCATGTCAATTGTTCTATCCATTGTGTCACAATACTTTCTGATAATTGAATCACATTGCATGCCCGTTATATACGAAATCTCAAGGTCAAATTGTTATGTAAACAAAGCCCTCTGATTGGCTGAGAAGGAAACACGTGATCTAGCTGTTTCCCGGAAACTCATAACATTTGGCTCGAACAACAACAACAAATACTGTTTCTGGATCATAACATCTGCCTCGAACAACAACAGCAAGGAAGTGTCATTAACTTTGCCTCGAACAACAACAAGAAGGAAGTGTCATTAACTTTGCCCGGAAACGATTTGGTTAATGACTCAATAATCTATGAAAGTGACAAAATTCCTGTTTTTCAAATTCTCACTGACAAAGTCCATAAAAACAGACATAAATGTAACAAAAATCCTGTTTTTCAAATTTTCACTGACAAAATCCATAAAAACATACAAAAATGTGACAAAGTTCCTGTTTTTTTAAAATTCTCACTGACAAAAACCATAAAAACATACAAAAATTTGACAAAGTTCCTGTTTTTTCAAATTCTCACTGACAAAATCCATAAAACATCCATGAAAAACATCAAATAAATCGACCAACACACATAACCATCCATGAATTATGTAAAAAAAGTTATAGGTGGCAGCAGGGGTGTTCTCGTGGGGGATATTATGGCATCTCTACTAACACAGATGGTCAATTTCAATGCTTCTAAAACTTAAGATATGCTGATCTCCCGACAGAAAGTGCCGTATATATACCCCAACATCATCCTTACAAATGAAGCCATAAAGAGAGTCGATGAGCTTTATCTCCTCCAAATTCAGTTCTCGACAAATATCTTTTGGAAAACGACCTTCAATCAGGTGAGACCCTCCTGCGCAAGAAAGCTGGGGGTCATTCTTTGCTGCAAAAAAAGATTCTACCACCCAGCTCAATCATCCCACTTTACAAGTCTTGCATGATACCCATCGCAAATAATTATGAATGCTGGCTGTGTGCTAGTTCACCGAAAACGTTATTGGCATAACTTCAAGAAATCCAGAATAGGGCTAACAGGGCAGGTTCATCACTCTCTCCCGTCTGTTAGTGAAAGGTTTGATGTAGTATCGATTGCTGTTTTCTACAATTGTTTAAATCCGCCTCTTTCTCTAAGGCTTTCTCATATTGTGCTCCCCGCTCTCAAACCAAATAGACAGGTACGAAGGCACAAGGGTTGATTCAATTATCTAAGAGCTTTATGCGACGTTGCACTCCGATTTGGACTGATCTTTGTGAATAAATTATCCCAAGAAGTTTCTTTGTAGACTCCTTCAAAAGAAGATTTAACAGTCATATAACACATCACTATGGATTGTTGTAAAGACATTGATCAAAGCAGATTTTCAAATTTTTCTGGCACCGCAAATTTATGAAAAAAGAAAATAATAAAAATTTAGTTTCTTTCTTTTGCACTGAGGACGGCTTAGCGGAATCTTTGCTCAAAATATCTACTTAACCTTTATTATTTTTTTTATTCACTCATAATTAATTTGCGGTTACAGTGGGCCAATCAGCCTGTACTAGGTTGCATCTTCAAATGCAATCACGATTCAACACAGGAAACAATATCTACAATACAGAAAAAATTCAATGTTCTTGTTATTTATGATATATAAAACTAGAAGATATATCTGAAAATTTAGAAATTTTGCAGTGGAGTAAAAAATTGTGAATTTAAAAAAAGAAAGGAAAAAACAAAAGGTTTAAAATTTTAAGAAAATATGAGGAAAATATGAGAAAATATGTCCAGCCTATAAAAATTCAGAAAAAACTCTTCTTGGTGCAGCAACTCACCTTGAAAACAGGCTTCATGTATGACCTTAGGCCTTGAATAGGACTTCAAAGCCTTCATTTATAGCCTTCAAAGTTTTATCTTTGTCTGTTTAGCTACAAGATTAAGAGCTTCAATTTCGTAGTTAGAAAAGATCGGTGTAAGACAGGTAAAATAATGGTTGAGCAATAAACAGAGTTCTAAACAATCAAGTTGGACATGTACCATTCGATACTTCTATCTAAAGTAGGAAGTATGGGAAAATTCAACTTGCGTAACCTAGAAAACCATTCCCTAAGAAGGAAGTAAAACCTTGCCGTTTCTGTTTAAGAAAAGAAGGAATTTATGTGTGACATAAACATTTTTTTTTCTCTAGTTTTGTAATAAAAAGACACTAAACTTGTTTGAGGCTTAATTTTTATTCCAGAAAAATAACAGGAAAAAATGCTATGTTTATTTTCTCTCCGATAGTTGTAAATAATTGCACGAGATAGTAAATTTACAGAGTGAAAGAAAGAGAAAGAAGGAATTTTTTATTCCTTAAACTCTCAAAATATATTTCAGAGCAGTCATTGTAAAGGTCAAATCCCCCAAAAAACAAAAACAAAACAGAGAATTGATTTATAGGAGTCATTCTGAAATAACTAGAATAAAAAGTCAAACTTAAGCGTAAAGAGAGAGGTGTTAAAGAGGGGGCATCCTCCTCGTATAAGTAATAATTATGTTTGTCCCCCGTTTTTTTAGAATCGGGCAAATTTTCTCAGGCTCGTAATCTTTGATGGGTAACATTAAACTTAATGAATCGTATGTACTTGGAATCATCATAAAAAGTCAATTCTTTTAATGGGTATATTGTTATCAAAAAATTTTTTTAGGCTGTCGGTTATTATTGGGCTAACTTGCTCCTTACTTACTGTGTGTTACCATGAACTGTTTTTTTTTTAGGCTTTCGGTTATTATTGGGCTAAGTTGCTCCTTACTTACTGTGTGTTACCATGAAGTGTTTGATCAAACAGTTCGTGGTAACGAACTGTAAGTAAGGAACGACCGGCTCAATAGTAACCGAAACTCCAGAAAACGGATTTCAATGGATTTTATACTGATTTCAAATATATAATTCTATTAAGTTAATGTTACCCATCAAAGGTTACGAGCCTGCAAAAATTTGTATGATTTTTGAAAAAAGGGGAAACACCCCCTAAAAGTCATATAATCTTAACGAAAATCTCACCATGAGATTCAGTGTACCAGAAAACACTACTGTAGAGATTCTATGCTCCTATCTGCAAAAATGTAGGATGTTGTATTTTTTGCCAGAAGAAAGATCACGGATGTGTGTTTATTTGTTTGTTAGTTGTTTATTTTCCCAGGGGTGATTCGTATCAACCCAGTGGGCCTAAAACTTCGGGATAGGGCTCATTGTAACGGAAATGAAAAGTTCTAGTTCCCTTTTCAAGTGACCAAAAAAATGGAGGGCAATTAGGCACCCTCCCATGACACTTTTTTCCCAAAATCGTCCATCAAAATTTTAGATAGCTATTTGGTTCAGTAGAATTGAAAGCCCCAGTAACTATGTCTTTGGAGATAGCATGACCCCCGCTAGCCCTGGAGAAAGGCCTTTAATTTATAAAATTTGTCGATTGTTTACTTATAGTATTTGTTATTGGGAAGTATGCATACATTTTTCGGGTGGGGAGGGGGAGGACAAATTTTAGGCTGGGGTTATGTTTCACGGTGAGAATTTTCTACGAAGACGGAGGTTTCCAGAGGTCGAACTTTTCAGGGGAAATTTTATACTTGGGGAACTTTTCAGAATTCCTACACAAAATTTCTTTATAAGTCTTACTTTCTCTTTTCCGATTCAATTTTACGCACGGAGATGTTAAGGGAAATTTTCCAGGGTAAATTTTCACCAGAATTGAATTATCCAGAGCATGTTTCCGTGGAAGGCGGATTTTTTCCGTGAAGGTAGAGTCAGATATCTTGGCTTTATTTAAAAAACGATCAGAAATTAGATTTAAAAAGAAATTTTTTTTCAACTGAAAGTAAGGACCAATAATAAAACTTAAAACGAACAGAAATTATTTAGTATATGAAGGGGATCCCCCCCCCTCAACACTTCGCTCTTTACGATAAAGTTTACATTTTGCCACAAGAAACATAATCGTCATATTTTTAAATTTTACTACCCAGAATCTAGTTACCTTGAATCGTGTTGATTTATCTCCAATGTTTCAAATACAATTTTGATTCGTTCTTGATACCTGGAAGCAAAGAGAAAAAATCACAAATAGTTTTCAAAATTCCTCTACAGTTGGTATTTAAAATTTTTCATTTTGATGTGAGTAACACCAAATATAAAAGCAAAGTGTAAATAGGACTGCTTTAAAACAAAAACAAACAAAAATATGTAGTCTAGATGCATCACAAACGGTTACTGGAAAGTCGCAAACGGTGTTTGAATTCCTCCAGAGTTGGTATTTTAAGTTTTGTTATGTCACTTACTCCAAACATCAGGTCAAAATTGGAATACAAACGCCCTAAAACAAAATCCAGTATGTGGCTTATATGATTGTAAACGGTGTTCAATCGGTTTCTGAAATTTTTAATTACTACACTAATATTGTAATATAAAAATCCAAGATAAAAAACCTGTTAAATATATATTCCAAAAATAGTATTTGGTCTCAATCTAAGTTTTTTAAGTTTTTTTTTTTTTAATTTATAGATTTTTTTAAGTAGATGATTACAAGATCAGAATTAAAAGATATCACTGTTGAAGTTAAAAGTGTTTTTCGGAAGTCTAAAAGTAAAATAATGTAGGAAAAAATTTCAGAAATGGTATTTGAGTTCCATCAAAGGTGGTCCTTAGGGATTTTCAATCTGACTCCTTTATTTCTTATTTTACATAAAAATAATTGTATTAAGTTAAGAGGACTCATTCGATGACAAAAGTTAAAATATAGAATTATTTTAATTTGTAGAACGAATCAGATAGTATCCAGCTGCCCATTATATACTCTGTGTTTGTCCAGCCATCCCGGAGATACAAATGGCATCAGATCAAATTTCAAAGCAGCCATGTTGATCAAAATGGTTAGCCAGCTTAAAAGATTTGTGTACAGGTGCAATCTCGGGCCTGGAGCCGAGTCGCGATTTCAACAAGGTATGATGTATCAACACTGCATAGCATAGAAATCCATACCCAATAAACTTGAAATTTGGTCGTCAGGCTGATCAATCTTCTTTTTCAAAAAAAAGAAATAAAACAAATTCACACACTTTTACTTTTATGTGAATCTCAATTGGGATACCATCCTTGATTTCAATCAATATCCAAGATAATTGTCGAAACAGCCCAGGAGATTCTAAAATATCCTTAAGGATCCTATAAGATCCTAGAAATCGTATAAGTTTAGTAGTAAACCGCGAGCAGAAGGGCAGTCATGGGAAGTAGATAAAACAATTGCCAAAACACTGTATAATTCATTAGTATCTTTACTACGCATTAAACTAATGACTCTTTTTTGTCCTGCATGATAATCAGAATCTGACAATTTCTCTATCATTTTTCTACAATAACCCCTCACTAATTTAGCGTGTTTCATAATTAATGAATTGATTCCTGATTGAAAAGTGCATTGATTCCTGATAATTCCCTATGACTAATAAAAGGACAAAAATAAATAGTGAGAAGAAAAAGGCAAAGGCGCGTCTACAGCAAAATCTTGGGGTGGCCAACGTGACACGGGAAAATGTGACAATAATTGACCAAATTGAGAAGTTTATTTAAAAAAGAGTAAATAAAAAAGAAAAAACAAAATGAGGGCACCAGAAAAAAATCTTGGGGGGAGGCACCCTTTGAATCCATTCCTGGAATAAAGAGTCTATTGCGTTGCAATTACAACTTGTAAAATTTATGTAGATTATCTATGCCATAATTAATTAAAACAGGATAGACATCTAATATATGGGGGGTCATCACTGGTGGAAAAGCTTGAATTAGCATTTGGGTTAAGTAAAAAAACAACCTGCAAAATATTTTGTGGAAATGGGTGACTTTATGGGTATATAAGACCAGTAAAAGAATATGAAGAGCAAATTTTGTGTGAGAAGTATGAATGTTCCTTGGTAAAGCCTTGAACAATACATAAAACAAAGCCAAATGGATTAGTTAACTTTTGATATGAAATTATTGCGTATATGAATACTTTAGCAACTGCTCAAATGTATTGGCCAAAGAAAACTTCTATACAAATTTTTGGAATAAATTACAAACTAATATGTGGAATCAATTTTGACAATAATGCAAATCCAATTTTAACGTCTAAAGATAAAATTGATCAAAGGAAAATAAAAGGACAAAGGATCCCTTATTTTTTAACTTTATTCGTTATTTTGTGTCTTATTTTGTGATATCTTGGAATTCAAAAGAGTTAATCCTCTACTAGGGATCAATAAGTCCGTGTTTTATGAAGGTGCTCCGCATTTTGAGTTCTGTGTTAGATCTGACTTTTCTGTTTTTAATACTCTCCTGTTCAGCTCCTGTACAGCTCCTGTTCAGCAGCTTCACCAGCGTAGAGCAAACCATATATCAGGGCCTTTAGTCATCTCAAGAGTGGTCTGTCCTGGGCAAGGTTTGGAGCTTCTTTGGGTTCGATGTTACTGGTAGTGTGTAGTATGTAAACCATAGATGAATTTCCCCATATTGATTGTGGTCTACCCCTGGGATTTTTTCATCAATTTTCGGGTATTTGAGCAGACAGGCGACGTGGATGACCATACCAACGCAGTTAGTAAGATTGGAGCTGCTTTGACAGGGGTGGCTACTTAAACGACCGAAGGATCTCCAAGTTTCTTACCCTGTCTAACCATCTAACATGTCCGATTGTATGGGGGTTCTTCTACCTTCATCGTCCGCGTCGTTTCTAATCTATCAATTTTTTTTGTATGTCCTTATTACTCAGAAAAAACTGTAGTACTCCTAACGCTCAAATTGTGACAACACATACTAAGGAGCTTTAAGCTCATCAAAGTTCATTTAAATCCTTAATTTTTATTTCTGTTTTCTATGACAAAATTCTTGGTGCCAGGCAGCTAAAAACCTAGGGCTTCATATGCTACTTATGAAGGAATCACCCAAAGAGTTTTCAGGGATTAAATCTCTCAGGAGGCCCTTCCAAATGGAGATGTAGCATCTTATAAGGCTGTTCTTCAAGCATTCAGGGTGGGATGTCTCTTTTTGTTTTCCCAGCCGTACCCTGTTTCTGCATGTTTGCCGTATTGGATTGACAAGTTGCAGCACAAATAGATATAACTAGTCAGAGGATGGTGAATGTACTTGTAGAAAATATCCCCTGATGCCGCATCAAATCCCTAAATGAGAGTTTTCTAAATTTTCTCAATTAGTGCTACGGCTGACCTTTGAAGCATTGTTTTGGGTTTTTTGGAGATATGTCAGCAGGGTTGTAGAAGAAACTAGAAGGTAAAGAATATGGCTATGGATTTTACAATCCTTGCCGGCGGTGCTGATCTCCGTTTTATGGCCCTTCATCATGAAGGGTTTTAGGAACTCCTACGAAAAACCGACATCCATATTCGGCAATATACCTGTTGTGTGACTTATACAGAAGGATAATCAAGCTAGATGGTAGATGGTTCTCAGAATGAACAATCACACTCAGCTTTCTCATTCAGAGGGATTGAGTCCAATGGAGATTTGTACCCCAAGAGAGGTCAGAGGAGAAATGAATTTCCAAGAGACCAATTTTCTCAACTGTTTTCCTGTGCACTTAAATTGAGTGACTTAAACTGTGCACTTAAATAACTGTATTCCAAAGTTATTGAAAAAGCAAGTTTACAAATTATGTTAATTGTGTCAGATCTGTCTTTGAGCGGGTCTCTGAATCCTCATTTGAAATAAACTGATTTATACCAGGAAAGTAAACTGTTTGTAAAAGTAATAAAAATAAAAATAAGAAAATCAAGCAAGAATCATAAATAGCTTTTGTAGAAACAAAATATAACTATAAGCTATCTTTACTGAAGAGACATAATTATAATAGCTATTGTGAGTGGTAGAATAATGTTTTAATGCTAAAACATTCAAGATATAACTGAAAGCATAAAACAAAAGTAAGATATCTGCTATATGTGTAGTATTATACGTTAGGAATATATTCTGAAATGGAATTATTAAAAAGAATCTAATATGGTAGAGAATCAAAGCACAAAACACTAAGGTAACAAAGCAATATCTCTCCTATAAGTGTATTATTATACATCCAAAATATCTTCTGATACGGAATTATTTAAACAAAATCCAATATGGTATAGAACCAAAGCACAAAGCAAAAGTAAAATGTTTGCTATATGTGTATTATTACGTGTCCAAAATATTTTTTTTATATGGAATTATTACAAAACCCAATATGGTAAAGAATCAAAGAACAAAACACTACGGTATAAAAAAAAAAGATGTCTACTGTATGTGTACTATTAAACGTTCCTAAAAAATCATTTCCACAAAGTGTGATACAAAATCAAAGAGCCATTCAGTTTAGCAGTTTAATTTACGGTGGATAATCTGCTGGTGGGGTATCAGAGTTCAGTGAACAGAGTTGCCCTCTTAGTTTGCAGGGACTTTGGGTTTTACTCCCACCAAAGGCAGATTTTTTTATCAAATTGGATATCTCATGGAGTAGATATCTTGAAATGTCCATCTATTTTTTTTTTCGTTTGACAAATGCCCTCCACCTTTTATCTTATTGAAGGCTAATGTGTATTTTTTAAGATTTTTGCGAAGGTTTTTTTCAAGTGAAATTGTATTTCCATTGATGAAATGTGCACATTAAGCACAGTCTTGATTTTGCACGAATGGGAACCGTTATTGCGTAGCTTGACATTTGGCTCAAATTGTTTTAACTTTTTCCCTTCCTAAGGATCAGGCCAAAGAACCAAAATATTTTAAATTTTGGCTTAATATCGTGTTTTGCGATTTTTAGAGCTGCTCTGAAAAAATAATTTATATTTTCGTGCAATTTTCATTTGTTTGCCATATTTTAATATTCATTACTGCAGCTTTCTTCTTCTTGAAGAAGGCCATTCCCTCCCCCTTTGCTCCTTTCAGAAAAAAAAATTTTAGTTCCCAATTATCTAACTACCTTGGGTTGATATTCCTAGTATAAAAAAATGAATATAGCAAGTCAAACTTTATAAGAAATATTTGCAGGATAATAAAAGTCTCTCTCTCTCTTTCCCTTTCTCTCCAAGGAAAGCAATGTGTAAATATTTTTACGCATGGCACCCTACCCTAGCCAAAAATTATTAATTACCTCATATGTAAAAATACCAATATTACCTTTGTTAGATCTGAATGTTTTGCACTACCGTCTACAACAGACAAAAATCGGATTTTTAAATAATGCAAGTTGTAAAATCAAGTAGTTGAACTGGGGCATTTACGTAAAGTATAGCTAAAAAATAGTCGTTTTAACACAATAAAATGCATAAGTTTTAAAATTAAAACAAGTTTCAATATTACAATAGATAATAAAAGGGGTTAAGAAAAATCAGCTTTAATTTATTAAATAAACCCCTTTAAACTTTCCGCTGCAAAATTTATACTGTAGAACCAAGGTCATATCCAGTTTTTTTGTTGGGGGGGGCTGGGGTACTAAAACTAATGTTAACAATATATTTGTTGAGAACGCACGGCTGTCCAAACGTCTTATTCTTAGTTTTTTATACACTTCTTCAATTAACCATCCTGGGAATATTTGCTAAAACAGTTTTGCTAAAATATTTTTTGCTAAAATAGTTTTTAGACATTTTTTTGTTTCCTTTTTTAAATTCAACGGTCAACGGATATTTTGCGAAATGAATGTTCAAGTTTGGAAAACACATATGGTGGCAAAAATAAGTTTTTGAGGCATTTTGAACTAAAAGGATAAAGTAAATTAAAGGTAAATATAGTAGGGAGAATATTATACCAGACATCCTGAAAGTATTACAAGAGGCAAAGTGTAAAAACTGTACCCTGGCCCGGAATTTTACCTGAGGGATTTTCACGAACAACCCGTTCTAAAAATAATAGTATATATTCTTTAAACTGATAAACGTTGGTCTAGTTTTAACTTCTAATAAAAAAAAATTTCAGTTCAACTCTTTGTTTGCTAATCAAGATTCTCTCAAATCAATTGCACAATGAACAAACATAATACTTTATCAAGTATTAGTAAGTGGGTGTTGTGGATATGCTCATTGACCGCTCCTTAGAAAAACATCAGTTTATTATTTTTGGTTTAAGTAGTTTACATCTATTTTAAGCAATACAAATCAAAAAACATACATAACTGCAATAAATTTCTAGTCTGCTTTTGCGCCATCTATTTTGAAAAAGATAGATGGTGCAAAAAATGATTTCAAGGCTAGAGTTTAGAAAGAGAATAAGTTGATTTTTAGATGGAATTAATTCAGGAAAATTTAACCTCGAACCAATAATTTATTGCTGATGTTCAATGCACTAGACCAGTATTACAAATTAACTAATTGGAAAGGTTTTTTTTTATATTCTAAAAACATGTTATAAAAGAAAGTCTACTAAGTGGCAACAAAATGCCCTCAAAAAATTCAGCCCCTAGAGACTACATCTTAGAAGATTACAATCATAAAAATCCGACCAGTGAAAAAGTGTATCAATGTAAAACTTCACAAATATAGTATTTTATTCGTGGAAGATTACTTCCAAGAAGTTTTAACCCTTCGGATTATTTTAGCTATACTGTTATAAAAGATTATACAAACATTCCGGCCACAGAACACTGTACCAAAGACATATTTCTCTTACTAAAATTATGCGCACAGTCCTATCTTCCATTGAATCTTTTTTGTTGCAACCTTCCAGGGGTGTATTTCTTGCAAGTACAATTATGATGTGTACAATTTTCTCCGAGTGCAATATTCCACGGGTTCGATATTTCCTATGCGCAATTACCTGTGGGTAACGGTATGAAAAGTTATTTAGGGGAAAGGAAATGCGTAAGAATTTTGGGTACTGTTGTATTAGCTCGAACCCACGCAAGAAGTGAAGTTTGGTTAAGGTTAAATAGGATAAAAATAGGATGGAAATATAATAATTGAAAAACAAAGATCGGCTATATACTTGCACATTAGGGGGGGGGGGGGATAAAGCTGAGCATATATTAGATACATAACCTAACCTAGATACCTTTTTTCCCCCTAAGCCCCAAAAAACGATAGTTTAAATATTGTAAATGCAATGACAAACCACGGTTTGTCTATCTATTTTGAAAAAGATAGATGGTGCAAAAAATGATTTCAAGGCTAGAATTTAGAAAGAGAATAAGTTGATTTTTAGATGGAATTAATTCAGGAAAATTTAACCTCGAACCAATAATTTATTGCTGATGTTCAATGCACTAGACCAGTATTACAAATTAACTAATTGGAAAGGTTTTTTTTATATTCTAAAAACATGTTATAAAAGAAAGTCTACTAAGTGGCAACAAAATGCCCTCAAAAAATTCAGCCCCTAGAGACTACATCTTAGAAGATTACAATCATAAAAATCCGACCAGTGAAAAAGTGTATCAATGTAAAACTTCACAAAAATAGTATTTTATTCGTGGAAGATTACTTCCAAGAAGTTTTAACCCTTCGGATTATTTTAGCTATACTGTTATAAAAGATTATACAAACATTCCGGCCACAGAACACTGTACCAAAGACATATTTCTCTTACTAAAATTATGCGCACAGTCCTATCTTCCATTGAATCTTTTTGGTTGCAACCTTCCAGGGGTGTATTTCTTGCAAGTACAATTATGATGTGTACAATTTTCTCCGAGTGCAATATTCCACGGGTTCGATATTTCCTATGCGCAATTACCTGTGGGTAACGGTTTGAAAAGTTATTTAGGGGAAAGGAAATGCGTAAGAATTTTGGGTACTGTTGTATTAGCTCGAACCCACGCAAGAAGTGAAGTTTGGTTAAGGTTAAATAGGATAAAAATAGGATGGAAATATAATAATTTAAAAACAAAGATTGGCTATATACTTGCACATTAGGGGGGGGGGATAAAGCTTAGCATATATTAGATACATAACCTAACCTAGATACCTTTTTTCCCCCTAAGCCCCAAAAAACAATAGTTTAAATATTGTAAATGCAATGACAAACCACGGTTTGCAACCCAATTCTTTATTGAATTAAATTAAAAAAAACAAGTTTTTTAAACTGAAAGTAAGGAGCGACATTAAAACTTAAAACGAACAGAAATTATTCCGTATATGAAAGGGACTGTCCCCTCCTCAACGCCTCGCTCTTTACGCTAAAATTTTTTATTGTTTTAAAAAATAAAGTTGTGAGACAGAGTCAAACTTGTTTTTACACTTGTTTTACAAACTGTCAAACAGTTTAAAACACTTGTTTTTTTTATTTAATTTTTGAAAGTTTTTGAATAAATGCAGGTTTTGATCTTGGCTCACCGTACATGAATAATTAAAAAAAAGTTTTCATATTAATTTACTTTTATTTAGTTAAATGGCTTTCTCGAAACTTGTTTAATTTTATTTACGAACGTTTTTATTAGTAATAAATATACGTAACTTACGAATTAACTTACGTAACGAACTTCTATATTCATATATTTTTAATACGTTTATTATGGGGTTCGCCCCCTAGTCAATACCTTGCTTTTTAAGCAAAAGTTCGAATTTTGTTCCAATTCTTTAATAATGACCGCTTAATCACAAAGGCCGCTAATTAGAATAAATAGCTCTTATGAAAGTACTAAAAAATCTTTGGCTTAAAGAGCGAGGCATTGACTACGGGGTGAACCCAATCATGTATGTAATATTTTCTGTTCGTTTAAAGTTTCGATGTTGCTGCTGTTGCAGTTGAAATATTTGTTTTTTTATATTAAATTTCTGATCTTTTTTTAAATAATGCTGGTAAGTCCGGCGTCCCCTTCATAGCCCTTCATAGCAATGTCCCTTCCCCCATGAAAGCTTCCTTCATGGAAAGATCCTCCCACATAACCCCCGACCCACCCACCCCCCACTACCAGGAAAAATCTCCCCTGAAAACGTTTGTATACTTCCAAATAACCAATACTATATGTTAACATTGGGTAAAGTTCCTAACTTTCAGCTTTCCACCCGGGAACTTCGGGGAATTAAGTCATCCTAAAAGGCATACTTATAATATTTTCGAACATGCTGAACAAAATGGCTATCTCAAAATTTTGATCAGGTGACTTTGGGAGAAAAATGAGCGTGGGAGGGGGCCTAGTTGCCCTCCATTTTTTGTGGTCACTTAAAAAGCGCACTAGAACTTTTAATTACCATTCCATTGAGCCCTCCCACGATATTCTAGGACAACTGGGTCGATACGATCACCCCTGGGGAAAAAAAAACAAACAAACAAATAAACACGCACCCCTGATCTTTCTTCTGTCAAAAAATGCAAAATTCCACATTTTTGTAGATGGGAACTTGAAACCTCTACAGTAGGGTTCTCTGATACGCGGAATATGATGGTGTGATTTCATTAAGGTTCTATAACTTTTCGGGGGTCTTCCCCCCTTTTTTCGAAAATCAGCCAAATTTTCTCCGGTGGCTTCCTTTTGATGGGAAGGATTAAACTTGATGAAACTTATATATTTAAAATCAGCATTAAAATCTGAATCTTTTGATGTATCTATTTGTATCAAAATACCGTTTTCTAGAGTTTCGGTTACCATTGAGCCGGGTCGCTCCTTACTTACAGTTCGTTACTACGAACTGTTTGAAAAGAAACCTGTTTGACTAGTTTCTTAAGCATCCTTCCTATATAATATATCGTATGGGTTCCAGGTCATACAACAGTACCGAATTTTTCTGCAACAAAAAAAAAGGAATTCCATAAAAAAATAAAATATCTGCATTAAAAATAAGACATTTACAATTTGTATTGTTCGTATAAAACCAGTGACGCCTTTTCCAATGACGCAAAAAACAACAAATAAAAATGTGTTTTTTGAATTTTGTAAATGACAAAATTTCAAAAAAGTGAACGGTACGATAACATAAGATATAATGAAGTAAATAGAAATATTCTTTAAATATTCCTTGGATGAGGGGGGGCACCCCCTTTTGCAGAAGCAGCTGACTACTGCAGTATATTGGGATATCATTTTGCTATACGCTATATGTACCACATACGGTAAACTTAGATCTGCCCTATGAGATGGGATTCTCACACAAGAGTGGGTCGACGGATTGCCCAGCAAAGTTCGAGTTGTTAGGATCTAAGAGAATAATTTATGAGGCATCAGATCCTCCAACCTACCCCTTCGCCCAAAAAATTAATGCTGAAAGATCCCTCCCCTCCTCCTGCAAAAATTCTGAAGAATGTAAAAAACATTCCTTTCTCTGGCATCTGAAACTTGAAGACTGTGAAAGAAGACTTTCGACAGTTCTAACAATTTGATAATTTCCACACAGTAGGCTTTGCGGAAAAAAAAGAAAAAAAAAGAAAGAAATTGGCTGAAGGCACAAGATGGCAGAAATCAGAACTTCTTCACTCTATCTCTAGTGTTTCTTAAAAATGACATTGTAACTTTGATTCTTTGTATGACTGAACCCTTTCTCGGTATTCTAAAAGCACTACTTTGACGCAAATCATACCCGAGGAATAATCATACCTCGGTGACTATTTTGTTCCTGAAAAACGTCGAAAATATTTGTATCCATGGCTGCTCTACCTGGTCCTATACACAAGAACGTGCTATCCTGCCATCTATTTTATTCTTGGGTTTTCCAAGGCTGCCACAAGCTATCCTCACTTTAGTTGCCCTTAGGGCTCGATTCTTAGTGAGTCATTATTCTGATCAGAGACAGCAAGGAGCACGAGCTCGGGCAAGGAAGACCCGATTTTAGTGAGAAGCCTTACACAGAAATTGATTTTGGGAAGATTCCGAATCTGAGGAGGAGAGTGTGATAGTAAAAACAGTAAAATCTTAATAAAATATGAATATAAGAATATAAGATGAACATAAGAAATTACTGGAAAAACATGACAATAATGAGCTTTTCAGATCCCGGAGCCCCTCTGAAAATATGCCACAATAAAATACTTGGTTCAACGACCTTCCACGTCTTCCTAAATTCTCGTTTTTGAGAAAACATCAATAAACAAAAATATTAGCTCAATATTAGGCCAAAGTGGGGGTCTAGAAAGGATTCTAGAAGATGGCAAAAGCTTAAAAAAGCTTTGTGCAGGAACCACTTTCAAACTTCATCCAATATAAGAAACAAATTTTTTTTTTAGTCTTGCTAAGTGGGCAGCTCCTATTAATTCCCTTGGAAACCCCTAAAAAACTATGCCTGCTGAACCTAGAAATATTTATTTCAGTTCATTTCAGTTCAATTTATTTATATTCAGTTCAATAATTTCTAAAATCCTAACAAAAAAAAACTGTATATGTGACCGAAATATCTGGTATTTTTGTGAATTTCTATCATCACTGTCTATTAAAAGGATTTTATCCCTATTTGAACTTTTATTTAAAATCCTAACATTATATTTTTCCCGCAAGTCCTGACAGGACCTTCTACTGAATATAATCGCAACAACATAACTAAAAGTGCTAAAAATTGTAATAGAAAACGAGCTTATTTTCCTATAAATAGAAGCCCATTTGTATTTAAAAGGGAGCTTTATCTTAAAGAGTTCTTGAAAATATCTTCAAGCTGATGGCATAATCTTTATATGAAGCACGTAGTTGCTTGTTCCTGTAATTGTGTCCATTGTATTAAGTCAAGCAATATGGATTAAAGATAAATCTTTAGTGCAAAATTTGAAGTTTCCAGAAATTGCATTTAAGGGTAGTGTCTGAGTCATGTCTCTTATTTATTTCAGTATAATCAAACAGTTCGTTGTAATGAGCAGTAAGTAAGCAGCGACCCGTTTCAATGTTAACTGACACTCTAAAACACAAAATTTTGATACCATTAGATACATCAACAGAATCAGATTTTAATTTTGATTTCAAATATGTAAGTTTTACCAGGTGTGGTCCTACCTTTCAAAAGTTAAGTGCCTGAAAGTTTGTGGCTGATTTTCACAGAAAGGGGGAAAGACCCCCTAAAATCTATAGAACCTTAATGAAAATAACACCATCATATTCAGCGTATAAGAGAACCCTACTGTAGAGGTTTCAAGCGTGGAATTTTCCATTTTTTGCCAGAAGAAAGATCACGGATGCGTGTTTATTTTTATTTATTTTTTTTTTTCTTTTCCCCCAGGGTTGATCGTATCGACCCAGTGGTCCTAGAATATCGTGGGAGGGCTCTTTGGAACTTAAATTAAAAGTTCTAGTGCCCTTTTTAAGTGACAAAAAAATGGTCACTTAAAAGTGACCTAGGTCTTTTACTAGGCCCCCTCCCACGCTCATTTTTTTCCCAAAGTCACCCGATCAAAATTTTGAGATAGCCATTTTGTTCAGCATGGTCGAAAGTATTATAAATATGTCTTTTAGGATGATTTAATCCCTCAAAGCCCCCAGGGGGAGGGCTAAAAGTTATGAACTTTACCCAATGTTAACATATAGTATTGGTTATTGGGACCCGGCTCAATGGTAACCGAAACTCTAGAAAACGGTATTTTGATACAAATAGATACATCAAAGAATCGAATATTAATGCTGATTTCAAATATATAAGTTTCATCAAGTTTAATCTTACCCATCAAAAGTTACGCGCCTGAGAAAATTTGGCTGATTTTCGAAAAAAGGGGGAAAGGCCCCCTAAAGGTTAAAAAAACCTTTATGAAAATAACACCATCATATTCTGCGTATCAGAAAACCCTACAATAGAGATTTCAAGCTCCTATCTACAAAAATGTGGAATTTTACATTTTTTGCCAGACGTAAGATCACGGGTGCGTGTTTATTTGTTTTTTTTTCCCAGGGGTGATCGTATCGACCCACTGGTCCTAGAATATCGTTGGAGGGCTCATTGGAATAGAAATTAAAAGTTCTAGTGTCCTTTTTAAGTGACCCAAAAAAATGGAGGGCAACTAGGCCCCCTCCCACGCTCATTTTTCCCAAAGTCACCTGATCAAAATTTTGAGATAGCCATTTTGTTCAGCATGTTCGAAAATATTATAAGTATGTCTTTTAGGATGACTTAATCCCCCAAAGTTCCCGGGAGGAGGGCTGAAAGTTATGAACTTTACCCAATGTTAACATAGTATTTGTTATTGGGAAGTATACAGTACAGACGTTTTCAGGGGAGATTTTTCCTGGTAGTGGGGGGGGGAGGTCAGGGGGTATGTGGGAGGATCTTTCCATGAAGGAAGTTTTCATGGGGGACGGGATATTGCTATGAAGGGGACGCCGGACTTCCCAGCATTATTTAAAAAAAGATCAGAAATTAAATATAAAAAAACAAGTTTTTCAACTGCAACAGCAGCAACATCAAAACTTTAAACGAACAGAAAATATTACATATATGATTGGGTTCACCCCCTAGTCAATTACCACTCTTTAAGCCAGAGATTTTTTAGTACTTTCATAAGAGCTATTTATTCTAATTAACGGCCTTTGTGATTAAGCGGTCAGTTTTAAAGAATTGGAACAAAATTCGAACATTCGCTTAAAGAGCAAGATATTGACTAGGGGGCGAACCCCCTGATATACGTATTAAAAATATACGAATATAGAAGTTCGTTATGTAAGTTAATTCGTAAGTTACGTATATTTATTACTAATAAAAACGTTCGTAAATAAAATGAAACAAGTTTCACGAAAGCCATTTAACCAAATAAAAGTAAATTAATATGAAAATTTTGTTTTAATTATTCATGTACTCTGAGCCAAGATCAAAACCTGCATTTATTCAAAAACGTCCAAAAATTAAATAAAAAAAAACAAGTTTTTTTAACTGAAAGTAAGGAGCGACATTAAAAGTTAAAACGAACAGAAATTATTCCGTATATGAAAGGGGCTGTCCCCTCCTCAACGTCTTGCTCTTTACGCTGAAGTTTGACTTTCTCACAACTCTATTTTTTTTAAACAATAAAAAACTTTAGCGTAAAGACCAAGGCGTTGAGGAGGGGACAGCCCCTTTCATATACGGAATAATTTCTGTTCGTTTTAACTTTTAATGTCGCTCCTTACTTTCAGTTTAAAAAAAACTTGTTTTTTTATTTAATACATACTAGATCGCAAGGTAAATATGTTAAAATTTGAATTAAACTAAGATGTTGATATTAAAATCTGAAATTACACATATTAACTAAAGCTGGAAAGTGCTTTCTTCAGCTAAAAATATAAGTTAGTTGAACCTAGCATTGTTTGTAATTCTTCATGATTTGAATTTATTAAACAGCTTATTAATGGCCAGAAAACTATAGGCAAGAAATACAGAAACTTCATCAGATTTCGCTGCCATGGCAACTCAAATGCATGATTCAGGCGGTATGATTGAGGCCAAAAAACCTGTCTGAAAAATGACAAGAAAGGCGTTGAGGCATAAATGATCAAATAAAAAAAAACTGAAGTGAAAAAAAAACTATATACTTGAAATCAACATCTGAATATAGTTGTTTAATAAAAACTTCCATCCCCTGAAAGTTTTTATCTTATTATTTCAATCTGCTCTACCCGATGTTATCTAAGGAGCCCGATGTTGGCTCCTTAGATGTAAATATATTTAAATATATACAAAAGTTCTATAGAAGTTTAAAAAGTTCTTAAAACTTCTTAGAACTTAGTTCTATATACCTAAGAAGCTTTATATATTTATAAAAGTTATTTTTTCCCCAAAACATTCTATATCTTCTTTTCTGGCTTATAATATAAAAGGAAATTATAGCTTGGCAAAAATTGCTTATGCCCCTAAAGAGTCATTCAAAACACTTAATTAAACAAAAACGGTGTTTATTAATTATAAAAAAAACGAAATACATTTTTCGGCGTTTGCCCTCTCCTGAAAAATTAATGTTGGGTAACATACCACCTTTTGTACCGCTACCAAGGTAGTAGGCATAGCTGTTGATCTATGCCTATGCCGAGTACCCCAACCTGGGCCTATTAGCTTCAGTATTCTTGATGCGTCCTTGAGCTGAAAGTGTCAAGACATAATAAGTCCCATTTTAGAGATACTTTTCCAAGAACGCATTATTCAACTATAGGTGTGAATCAAACTCATTGACTTTTTCCAAATTCCTTATATTTACACTTGCATCTGCAAGCGGGAAGTCAGAGCCTAGTCGAGCACCTTTGTCTCCTGTACCAAATGATTTTAAATGCTGGGATTGTTCTAGACCTATTCTTCACGGGTGTAATTGCTCCTTCACTAAACAAGGGAAAAGACGGGGGCAGTGTTCTTCTTACCTCGCGATAATTGTCGCGCCTGTAATGTGCAAGTTATTTGAATTGCTTGTTGTAAATAGGCTTAGTGCTACATGTAACATGCCGGATAACCAATTTGGTTTCAAAAAGAACATTAATAGAGAACACGCACATTACATGATTTCTAATTTGTTGATTGACGTCGATGATTCAAATGAGACACTGTATTTTTCCGGTCACGATGTCAACCGCGCGTTCGACTCCGGTGTGTACTCTCAGATATTTTTGTATGCTCGGAGGCGCGGCGTGGACAAGTCTATTCTGCGCACGCTGAGGGATATGTATAGTAAATTAAGAGCGCGTGTAAATGTACCGTTTGTTAATGCTTTAACCCTATCTTCTAGTCTTATACCCGTAGAAAAGGGAATACGCCAACAGGCACTTACTTCGCCACCGCTATTCAATAATAGTATTATTTCATCGCAAGAACCGGTTCAGTCTACATGTATCTTTAGAGGCCTCAATGTTTCGCTGATTGATTATGCCGATGACATTTTGAACGCGAGTAGAACACTTGTAGGCATCGAAGAGACTTTCCATGTTTTAGTAAGGAGTACGGTCATAAGCTCTGAGGTCTTTCTTTGAATCGCCAGAAGAGTGAAGTTTTCGTATATAATAGCCGCGTTAAAGGTAATGCACCAGTTGACGTTATTTTGGGAACTTATACGATTAAGTCTTCGTCTAAGATAACGTACATCGGCCTTCCAATATGTTGCGATCTTAAAAAAATTCGTGATTGCCTTGTTTCGTTGTTCGCTGTAAAGACACGCAGAGCTTATGGAATTCTCGTTTGAATGAAGTGCCACTTTAGCCGTTTTCTACTCGCAAGGGTGTATAACGCTTTTGTTTTGCCACATGTGCCTAGCCCTATCTCCGTTTTGGAAAATATTTAGTCCGTCTGATCGCCGCAGTATTCAGTCTACTTTATACAGATATGGCAAGTATCTGCTTCGTTTTCCAATTTGGATGAGGAATTCAAAAATATGTCTGAAGTACGAACCGACGAAAATATCTCGTATGGTATATCCGACCCGCTTATAGCTGTATTGAATCGCCATGCTTAATTTGCAAAGGCATTTGAACCAAGCCACTCTTTGTTATATATCGCAATAACTTAAATTTGTAATTTTTTTTTGTCGTAGTAATGTTCTTAATCTTGTTTTTCTTTAGTTGAGTTTTCTTTGGATATTTTGTTGTTATTTTTTTTTTCTTGTACTCCATTTACAACATTTTGTATGTTTAATAATGGGTAATAAAATAATAATAATAACAATAATAGAATTATGATTCTATGCATATTGACGTTTGCACATGGCGATTACTTCTTAAGAGAAAATCTTTTGGAAATAAATTAATTTTCTTTAACTTTCAGTTTCAGTTTACAAGACAGAAGCGATGATCAATCACATTCTCCCTAAAATATAATTTCATAGCCGTTATTTACATGAACTCATTCAGTTAGGAATAGAAGGCTTGATAGATATATCAGTTACTTAAAAACATTAGTATCTTTACTGCAAGTAGGCAAGGGGGTATCATATCAACTTGGAAGAAAAAAAGATTCACGAAATAAACAATTACATTTTTCTTTAAAAAAAAACTGTTTTCTGTAGCCTCGTCCATCATTTTTTTTATCGGTATGCCTAGGTTACAGCGTTAGCCGGGATCTATAGAGACAGAAAAGGAAATAAAGGCCTAAAAATTTTATTCTAGAATATAGTGTGACTCTGGGTTAAGAACTAAACCTGACCGCTAATTTTTGCATACTCTGGTCTCTATTTTTTTTACATCTCAATGCGATGATCAAACAAAATCAGAGAAGCAAAACTTGGTAAATCAACATTTTTGAAACTTTTATTATACATAATCTGTCTAACTGAGCAAGAAATGTGACCTGATAGACCTTTTGAGCGGTGACCTAAAGTTGCTTTAACACTAAAGAAAAAATACCCTAATTCTTACTCACGAACGGATTCTTCGATCAACGTTCAGATATTTACACTTTCACAAATAAACTGCCTCATTTTTTTTTGGAAGGTATATATTAGGCAAAATTCATAAGGTTGAGTGATACTAATTAGTATATTAACTATATTAACATGTACAGATACGAAACAACTTTTGTGCTCGTTTTTATTGTTTTAGAGGACCTGACAGACGTACTTGCGTTCTTGCATGGCGTACTATACAAAACTAAACTTGGGTCAAATTTAATTATGTCAATCGCACCTGGCCAAACAAGTGCCACATATGAAACACCACACTCATCTTGGCTAAATGGTCTTTCCTGTGAAGTCAAATAACATTTTACATTTACCACGACAGCCAGCCAGTCACAAAATCTAACGATATTAACAAAATGGTTACTGAGTGGTGAAGCTTATCCTAACTTTTCTTTTAGTTCCAAATACTCCTTTCTGCTTGATGAACTGTTATCTCTACCCCTATTATCCCACATTTGACCTTGAAAATTATTTTTGTCAGTCACTACTCTAAATACTTACTGGCCAGAATGACGTTTAAGATAGAATTGACCAATCCTGATGAGTAAGAGAGATCCAAGAAAAATCTAAAATTTGAAAATAGAGACCAACAAAATAAACTCAGTGACAGCAAATAAATAGTAGATATTTTGGGCAGATTTTTAAATCTGTCAAAGTTCTATTCAGTCAAAAGGAAACGTCAAAAACAACAATACTGACTTAGAGCCCCCCCCCCCCCTAAACTGAAAAGTTGGAATTAAAAACCACTCACTGTCAAAACCAAGCCGGACTCTAGACTGATTTGGTATCTTTATTCTGGTATCATATTACAAGGCCACACTTGTAATGTTTATTAAAAGTATGTGAATAATCCTGTCAATAACATAGTCACTTTGAATAAGGGATAACTCCATTTCACATAGGTGACTCTCCTGAAACCCATCAAACTACTGCCCTATTTCTATTTTGTCAGCTTTTTCAAAAATATTTGAGAAGGCGATTTATAAAAGGTTTTATAATTTTCTTAAATCGTCTAATTTCTTCTTGAATTCCAAATTTGGTTTTAGGTCTGGACACAATACTGAAAACGCTATCCTCGCTCTCATCAAATATAGTCATGGATGCTTATATAGAGAAGAAATTCCAGCAACAGTATATTTAGATTTTAAAGAAGCATTCGATACAATATCCTATTGTAATCTATTTTGTAAATTAGATAATTGTGGTGTGCATGGACTGGCGTTGGATCTAGTTAAATCTTATCTGGATAATGGAAAGCAAAAAATAGATGGAGACAATTTCCTCTCTCCACCTGTTCCTCAGTTTTCGAAGGTTGGGGTACCTCAAGGCTCTGCCCTAGGTCCTCTACTTTTTCTAATTTATATAAATGATCTTCCTTGCGCTTTGGCAATCCCATGCCTCAACACACATTTTGCTGATGATACGGCAATTTCACTTTCCGAGGGGAACGACGAGGAGTTGGTTGTGAAACTGGATACTGCATTTTCTAATGTTCTTGATTGGTGTTCATCAAGTTTTATTGCTTTGAATTTACCAAAAAAACTATTTCATAATTTACGGCAGAAAGTCAAATGTTTGTCCTCGCATTACCCGAGTTACTTCTTCAAAATATCTATTATTAATATTTCGGGTGGAAAATGATAAAGTACCTTGGACTTGTGATTGACAAAAGTTGGTTCAATGCGAAGGTTGAAACATTATTTGCCCTACTCTGCTTTACGAAGCATTTATTTTTCTCTGATTCAGTTTAATATTATTGATCGTTCTCTAGTATACTCATCAAACAGTTCGTGGTAACGAACTGTAAGTAAGGAGCGACCCGGCTCAATGGTAACCGAAACTCTAAAAAACGGGATTTTGATACCAAGAGATACATCAAAAGAATAAGATTTTAATTCTGATTTCAAACATATAAGTTTCATTAAGTTTAATCTTACCCATCAAAAGTTACGTGCCTGAGAAAATTTGGCTGATTTTCGAAAAAAGGGGGAAAGACCCCTAAAAGTTATAGAACCTTAATGAAAATCACACCATCATATTCAGCGTATCAGAGAACCCTACTGTAGAGGTTTCAAGCTCCTATCTACAAAAATGTGGAATTTTACATTTTTTGCCAGAAGAAAGATGACGGATGCGTGTTTATTTGTTTGTTTGTTTGTTTGTTTGTTTTTTTTCCCCAGGGGTGATCGTATCGACCCAGTGGTCCTAGAATATCGTGGGAGGGCTCATTGGAACGGAAATTAAAAGTTATAGGGCCCTTTTTAAGTGACCAAAAAAATGTAGGGCAACTAAGCTCCCTCCCGAGCTCATTTTTATACCACAGTCACCCGATCAAAATTTTGAGATGGCCATTTTGTTCAGCATGGTCGATAATATGATAAAATGTCTTTTAGAATGACTTGATCCCCCAAAGCCCCCAGGGGGAGGGCTGAAAGTTATGAACTTTACTCAATGTTAACATATAGTATTGGTTATTGGGAAGTATACAGACTTTTTCAGAGGAGATTTTTTCTGGTAGGTGGGGGAAGGAGAGGGTCGGGGGCTATATGGAAGGATCTTTCCATGAAGGAAGTTTTCAGGGGGGAAGGGACATTGCTATGAAGGGCGCGCCGGATTTCCCAGCATTATTAAAGAAAAAGATCAGGAATTAAATAGAAAAAAAGCAAGTTTTTCAACTGATCAACTGATTGTGATTAAGAGGTCATTTTTAAAGAACTGGAAAAAAAATTCGAACATAGTTTAAAGAGCAGAGTATTGACTAGGGGGCGAACCCCCTAATATACGTGTTAAAAATTTATGAATATAGAAGTTCGTTACGTAAGTTAATTCTAAGTTACGTATATTTATCACTAATAAAAACGTTCGTAAATAAAATTAAACAAGTTTCGATAAAGGCATTTAGAAAAATATAATATTAATTTCTTTTTTTAATTATTCATTTACTTTTATCAAAAATAAAAAACTGAATAAATTCAATAAATTTCAAAAATTAAATAAGAAAAACAAGTTTTTTTTAACAGAAAGTAAGGAACGAGGTTAACACTTAACACAAAAAGAAATTATTCCGTATATGAAGGGGGCTGTCCCCTCCTCAACACCTC
>NC_142795.1:77012247-77142147 GCF_049724085.1 Artemia sp. Qi Xiang Cuo | reverse complement strand
TGAAAAAGATAAGTACTTCAAGTTGGAAAATTGGTTTAGGAGGGACATTAAGAAAGTAACTTGCTCTAAAATGGTCTTTGATAGGTATTTCTTGGTGATTAGGTATCCAAAAAGCTGTAAAGTATAGTTGAGGGGGAAAAAGATAAGTACTTCAAGTTTGAAAATGTGTGTAGTAGGGACATTAAGAAAGTAACTTGCTCTGAAATGTTCTTTGAAAAGTATTTCTTGGTTTTGATGTATACAAAAAGCTGTAAAGTATGGTTTTGGATGAGAAAAAGATAAGTACTTCAAGTTGGAATATGGGTTTAGGTGCGACATTGAGAATGTAGGTTTCTTTGAAATGGTCATTGAATATTGTTACTTGTTGATGAGGTTTCCAAAAATCTGTAAAGTAATAGTTGAGGGTGAAAAATATAAGTACTTCAAGTTGGAAAATGTGTTTAGGAGGGACCATAAGAAAGTAACTTGCTCTGAAATGGTCTTTGAAAAGTATTTCTTGGTGTTGAGGTATCCAAAAAGCTGTAAAGTATGGTTGTGGGTGAAAAAGATAAGTAGTTCAAGTTGGAAAATGGGTTTAGGAGGGACATTAAGAAAGTAACTTGCTCTGAAATGGTCTTTGAAAAGTATTTCTTGGTGTTGAGGTATCCAAAAAGCTGTAAAGTATAGTTGTGGGTGAAAAAGATAAGTACTTCAAGTTGAAATATTGGTTTATGAGGGACATTCAGAAAGCAACTTTGTCTGAAAGGGTCTTTGTTGAGGTAACCTAAAAGCCGTAAAGTGTAGTTGTGGTTGAAAGAGTTAAGGACTTCAACTAGGACAATTTGTTTAGTAGGGACAGTAAGAACTTAACTTGCTCTGAAATGGTCTTTGAAAAGTATTTCTTGCTGTTGAGGTATCCAAAAAGCTGTAAAGTATAGTTGTGGGTGAAAAAGATAAGTACTTCCAAGTTGGAAAATGGGTTTAGGAGGACAGTAAGAAAGGAACTTGCTCTGAAATGGTCTTTGAAAAGTATTTCTTGGTGTTGAGGTATCCAAAAAGATGTAATGTCTAGTTGTGGGAGAAAAAGATAAGTACTTCATGTTGAAAAATGGGTTCTGGTGGGTCATAAAGAAAGTAACGTGCTCTGAAATGGTCTTTTAAAAGTATTTCTTGGTATTGAGGTATCCAAAAAAGCTGTAAAGTATAGTTGTGGGAGAAAAAGATAATTTCTTCATTTTTAAAATTTGTCTGATTTGGGACATTAAGAAAGTAAGTTGCTCTGAAATGGTCTTTGAAGAGTATTTCCTGGCGATGAGGTTATACAAAAGATGCTATATAGTGTGGAGGGTGACAAACTAATGTAATTCATGAGGGAAAATGGGTTTAGAAGGGACATTGAGAATATAACTTGCTCTGAGTGGGTCTTTGACAAGTATTTCTTGGTGTTTAGGTATCCAAACAGATGTAAAGTATAGTTTTGGTTGAAAAATATAAACACTTCAAGTTGGAAATGGGTTTAGGAGGGACATTAAGAACGTAGCTTTCTCTGATATGGGCTTTGAAAAGTATTTCCGGGTCTTCAGGTATCCAAAAAGCTATAAAGTATAGTTGAGGGTGAAAAACATAAGTAATTCAAGTTGGAAAATGGGTTTAGGAGGGACATTAAGAAAGTAACTTGCTCTGAAATGGTCTTTGAAAAGTATTTCTTGGTGGTGAGTTATCCAAAAGCTGTAAAGTATAGTTGTGGGTGAAAAAGATAAGTACTTCAAGTTGGAAAATGGGTTTAGGAGGGACATTAAGAAAGGACATTGCTCTGAAATGGTCTTTGAAAAGTATTTCTCTGTGTTGAGGTATCCAAAAAGCTGTAAAGTATAGTTGTGGGTGAAAAAGATAAGTACTTCAAGTTGGAAAATGGGTTTAGGAGGGACATTAAGAAAGGAACGTGCTCTGTAATGGTCATTGAAAAGTATTTCTTGGTGTGGAGGTATCCAAAAAGCTGTTAAGTGTAGTTGAGGGTGGAAATGATATGTACTTAAAGTTGGAAAATGGTTTTATGAGGGACATTAAGAAAGTAACTTTGCTCTGAAATGATCTTTGAAAAGTACTTCTTGGTGTTGATGTAGCCAAAAAGCTGTAATGTATAGTTGTGGGTGACGACCATAAGTACTTCAAGCTGGAAAATGGGTTTAGAAGTGACATTTAGAAGGTAACTTGCTCTGAAATTGTATTTGAACTGTAATTCTTTGAGTACAGATATCCAAAAATATGCAAAGTATAGTTGTGGGTGAAAAAAGATAAGTACTTCAAGTTGGATAATTGGTTTTTTTTTTTCAGTAATATATGTTAGTGCAAAGTTATGGTATATTATTTGTATGTCTCGGCGTATAGGTTTCCTACTCGAAGCAATTGAAAGTTTAGGGCAAAGGTGTTATTTGCTTCCTGCTGAAAAATTAATTTTAAATGGTCCTTAATAATATAATTAGCTCTGAAATGGTCTTTGAAATGTATTGCTTGGTGTTGAAGTATATAAAAATCTGTAAAGTATAGATGTAGGTAAAAAAGATAAGTACTTTAAGTCTGAACATGGTTTTAGGAGCGATATTAAGAAAGTAATTTGCTCTGAAATGGTCTTTGAAAAGTATTTCTTGGTGCTGAGGTACCAAAAAAGCTGTAACGTCTAGTTGTGGGTGTAAAAGCTGAGTAATTCAACTTGGAAAATGGGTCTAGGAGGGACATTAAGAATGTAACTTGCTCTGTAATGGTCTTTGAAAAGTATTTCTTGGTGTTGAGGTATCCAAAAAGCTTTAAAGTATACTTTCGGGTTAAAAATATCAGTATTTAGAGTTTGAAAATGAGATTAGGATAGTTATTAGAAATACAACGTGCTCTAAAAGGCGGTTTTTAAATTATTTATTGGCCTTGTGGCATCCAAAAAGCTATAAAGTAGAGTTTTGAGTGAAAAAGATAAGTACTTCAAGTTGGAAAATGGGTTTAGGAGGGACATTAAGAAAGTAACTGCTCTGAAATGGTCTTTGAAAAGTATTTCTTGGTGTTGAGGTATCCAAAAAGCTGTAAAGTATAGTTGTGGGTGAAAGAGATAAGTACTTCAAGTTGGAAAATGGGTTTAGGAGGGACATTAAGAAAGTAACTTGCTCTGAAATGGTCTTAGAAAAGTATTTTTTGGTGTTGAGGTACCCAAAAAGCTGTAAAGGATAGTTGTGGGTGAAGAAGATAAGTACTTCAAGTTGGAAAATTGGCTTAGGAGGGACATTCAGAAAATAACTTGCTCTGGAATGGTAATTGAAAAGTGTTTCCTGATGTTGAGGTATCCAAAAGCTGTAAAGTATAGTTGAGGGTGAAAAAGATAAGTACTTCGAGTGGAAAAATGGGCTTAGAAGTGACATTAAGAAAGTAACTTGCTCTGAAATGGTCTTTGAAAAGTATTTCTTGGTGTTGAGGTATCCAAAAAGCTGTAATGTATTGTTGTGGGTGAAAAAGATAAGTACTTCAAGTTGGAAAATGGGTTTAGGAGGGACATTAAGAAAGTAACTTGCTCTGAAATGGTCTTTGAAAAGTATTTCTTGGTGTTGAGGTATCCAAAAAGCTGTAAAGTATAGTTGTGGGTGAAAAAGATAAGTACTTCAAGTTGGAAAATGGGTTTAGGAGGGACATTAAGAAAGTAACTTGCTCTGAAATGGTCTTTTAAAAGTATTTCTTGGTGTTGAGGTATCCAAAAAGCTGTAAAGTATAGTTGTGGGTCAAAAAGATAAGTACTTCAAGTTGGAAAATGAGTTTAGGAGAGACATTAAGAAAGTAACTTGCTCTGAAATGGTCTTTGAAAAGTATTTCTGGGTGTTGAGGTATCCAAAAAGCTGTAAAGTATAGTTGGGGGTGAAAGTGATAAGTCCTTCAAGTTGGATAAGTGGTTTAGGAGGGATATTAAGAATGGAAATGGCTCTGAAATGGTCTTTGAATAGTATTTCTTGGTGTTGAGGTTTCCAAGAAGCTCTAAAGTATAGGTGTGTGTGAAAGAGATCAGTACTTCAAGTTGGAAAATGGGTTTAGGAGGGACATTAAGAAAGTACTTTGCTCTGAAATGGTCTTTGAAAAGTATTTCTTGGTGTTGAGGTATCCAAAAAGCTGTAAAGTATAGTTGTGGGAGAAAAAGAAAAGTACTTCATTTGTGACTAGGAATGTAGGAGGGCCAGGAAGGCAGGATCGTGATCTAATAGTGACATTTACAATGACTTCTAGGCTATGTTATATAAAAACTTCTTTTAAGTATAGTTGTGGGTTAAAAAGAACAGAACCTCATATTAGAAAACGAGCTTAGGAGGGTCATTAAGAAAGTAAATTGCTCTGAAATGGTCTTTGAAAAGTATTTCTTGGTGTTGAGGTATCCAAAAAGCTGTAAAGTATAGTTGTGGGTGAAAAAGATCAGTACTTCAAGTTGGAAAATGGGTTTAGAAGGGACAATAAGAAAGTAACTTGCTCTGAAATGGTCTTTGAAAAGTATTTCTTGGTTTTGAGGTATCCAAAAAGCTGTAAAGTATAGTTGTGGATGAAAATGATAAGTAATCATAGTAGGATTAAAGTTATAGGAGAAAATATATGAAATGAATGTGCACTGATAAGAACTATTAATAGAATTTCTCTATCAACTGGTATAGAAAATGCTGCCGATTATAGCGTTTCGGGAAAAAGATATTAAATTAAAGTTGGTAAATGGGTTGAGGAGTATCCTTAAGACTGTAACTTTCTCTGAAGATTTATTTGAAAAGAATTTCTTGGTGTTGAGGTATCCAAAAAGCTGTAAAGTATTGTTGTGGGTGGAAAAGTTAAGTCCTTCAAGTTGGAAAATGTGTTTAGAAGGGACATTAAGAAAGTAACTTGCTCTGAAATGGTCTTTGAAAAGTATTTCTTGGTGTTGATGTATTCAAAAGCTTTAATGTATAGTTGTGGATGAAAAAGATAGGTACTTCAAGCTGGAAAATAAGTTTAGGCGGAACATTAAGAAAGTAACTTGCTCTGAACTGGTATTTTAAATGTTTTTCTCTTTGTTTAGGTGCCAAAAATGATTTAAATTATAGTCTTGGTTGAAAATATAATTTCGTCAAAGTGGAAAATTAGTGGTTGTTTGAATTTGGGATAGCAACGATCTCTATACTGTCTATGAAAGTGATACATTTTTATTGATTTAATCAAAAATCTGTAGGGTCTATATGTGTGTAAAAAAGAAATTTAAATCAGTCTGTGATCGGAGCTTAGATGGATCAATAATAAAATAAAGTCATCGGAAATGTACTTTGAAAAGTCTTTCTTGTTTTTGACGTATCCAAAATGCTGTAAAGTATAGTTGTGGGTGAAAAAGATAAGTACTTCAAGTTGGAAAATGGGTTTAGGAGGGACATTAAGAAAGTAACTTGCTCTGAAATGGTCTTTGAAGAATATTTCTTGGTGTTGAGGTATCCAAAAAGCTGTAAAGTATATTTGTGGCTGAAAAAGATAAGTACCTCAAGTTGGAAAATGGGTTTAGGAGGGACGTTAAGAAAGTAACTTGCTCTGAAATGGTCTTTGAAAAGTATTTCTTGGTGTTGAGGTATCCTAAAAGCTGTAAAGTATAGTTGAGGATTAATAATATATTTACCTCTTGATTGTATATGGGTTTATAAGGGACATTATGTATGTATCTTGTTCTGCATTGGTATAAGAAAGTAATGCTAGTTTTTGAGGTCCAAACAAAGATGTATTTAATATTATAGCGTGAAAAATTAAATAAAATCCCGAAGTAAAATTGGTTTAGTAGGGACTTTAAGAAAATAACTTGCTCTGAAATGGTCTTAGAAAAGTATTTCTTGGTGTTGAGGTATACAAAAAGCTGCCTAGTATAGTTTGGGTTGACAAAGATAAGTAATCCAAGTTCGAAAACGGGCTTAGGAGGGACATTAAGAAAGTAACTTGCTCTGAAAGGGTATTTGAAAAGTATTTCATTGTGTTGATCTATCCAAAAAGCTTTAAAGTATCGTTGTGGTTGACATACATCAGTACTTCAAGTTGTAAAATGAGCTTAGTAAGGATTTTAAGAGATTAAATTGATCTTAAGCGGTCTTTGAAAAGTATTTCTTGGTGTTGAGTTATCCAAAAAGCTGTAAAGTATAGTTGTGGGTGAAAAAGATAAGTACTTCAAGTTGGAAAATGGGTTTAGGAGGGACATTAAGAAAGTAACTTGCTCTGAAATGGTCTTTGAAAAGTATTTCTTGGTGTTGAGGTATCCAAAAAGCTGTAAAGTATAGTTGTGGGTGAAAAAGATAAGTACTTCAAGTTGGAAAATGGGTTTAGGAGGGACATTAAGAAAGTAACTTGCTCTTGAAATGTTAATTGAAAAGTATGTTTTTGTGTTAAGGTATCAAAAAAGCTTTCAAGTATAGGGTATGGTTAAAAATATCAGTACTTCAAGTTGAATAATGGGTGCAGTTTTTAGAAAGGGAAAGTAAATTGATAACAAATGGTAAATAAAAAGTAAAAAATTTCGATGAGGCAACCTAAAATAAGTTATTAACTTTGTATTGTGTAATAGAACAGACCTTCAAGTGGAAAAATGGGTTTAGGAGGGACATTAAGAAAGTAACTTGCTCTGAAATGGTCTTTGAAAAGTATTTCTTGGTGTTGAGGTATCCAAAAAGCTGTAAAGTATAGTTGTGGGTGAAAAAGATAAGTACTTCAAGTTGGAAAATGGGTTTAGGAGGGACCTTAAGAAAGTAACTTGCTCTGAAATGATGTTTGTAAAGTATTATTTGGTGATGATGTATATAAAAGTCTATAAAGTCTAGTTTTAGATGAAAAAGATAATCACTTCAATTTGAAATAAGGGCGTAGAATCGTGATTAAGGAACTCACTTGATCCGAAATGGTCTTTGAAAAGTATTTCTTGATGTTGAGGTATCCAAAACCTGTAAAGTATAGTTTTTAGTGAAAAAAATAAGTACTTCAAGTTGGAAAATGGTTTTAGGAGGGACATTTAGAAAGTAACTTGCTCTGAAATGGCCATTGAAAAGTATTTGTGTATGCTAAGTTTTTCTAAAAGCTGGTAAGGAGAGTGTTTTTAGTAAAGGATATTACCTTCACTCTGGAAAAGGATCATAGGAGAGACGTTGAAAATGTAGCATGCTGTGAAATTGTCTTTGAAAAGTATTTCTTGGTTGTGATGTATCCAAAAAGCTGTAAAGTATTAATGTGGGTGAAAAAGATAAGTACTTCAATTTGGAAAATGTGTGTATGTTTTACATGAGTTAAGGTTCGTTCTCATTTAGTGACAGTTTATAGTTGTTAGGGGTGTTCTGATAACCATCTAGCTTTAATGTATAGCGTTGGGTGATAGAGATATTTGCTTCATTTTGGAAAATGGGTGTAGGGTGGACATTATGACTGTGACGTTCTCCGATACAGTGTTTGAGAAGTATATATTGATGTTGATGTAAACGTAAATCTGCAATGTATAGTTTTGAATTAAAAAGATACTTTCTTAGTGTGAGAAATCGAGCGTATAAGTGATAGAAAAAGTGTTACTTTCACAGAAATGTTCAATGAAAATTGTTTCTTTGCGTTGTGTCTAAAAAATTTCTGTCATTAATATCTTTGGGTGACAATGATATTAAATACAAGTTGGACAATAGTTTTAAGGGGGACCGAATTTAATGAAAATGATCTGTAAGGGTCTTTGAAAAGTATTTCTTGGTGTTGAGGTATCCAAAAAGCTGTAAAGTATAGTTGTGTGAGAAAAAGATAAGTAGTTCAAGTTGAAAAATAGGTTTAGAAGGTATATTAAGAAATTAACTTGCTCTGAAATGGTGTTTGAAAAGTATTTCTTGGTGTTGAGGTATCCAAAAAGATGTAAAGTATAGTTTTGGGTGAAAAAGATATTTAGCTCAAGTTGGAAAATTGGTTTAGGAGGGACATTAAGAAAGTAACTTGCTCTGAAATGGTCTTTGAAAAGTATTTCTTGGTGTTGAGGTATCCAAAAAGCTGTAAAGTATAGTTGTGGGTGAAAAAGATAAGTACTTCAAGTTGGAAAATGGGTTTAGGAGAGACATTAAGAAAGTAACTTGCTCTGAAATGGTCTTTGAAAAGTATTTCTTGGTGTTGAGGTATCCAAAAAGCTGTAAAGTATAGTTGTGGGTGAAAAAGATAAGTAGTTCAAGTTGGAAATTGGGTTTAGGAGGGACATTAAGAGAGTAACTTGCTCTGAAATGGTCTTTGAAAAGTATTTCTTGGTGTTGAGGTATCCAAAAAGCTGTAAAGTATGGTTGTGGGGTGAAAAAGATAAGTACTTCAAGTTGGAAAATGGGTTTAGGAGGGACATTAAGAAAGTAACTTGCACTGAAATGGTCTTTGATAAGCATTTCTAGGTGTTGAGGTATCCAAAAAGCTGTAAAGTATAGATGTGGGTGACAAAGATAAGTACTTAAAGTTGGAAAATGGTTTTAGAATTTTCAAAAAAAATGGAACTTGCGCTGAAAAGATTAAAGAAAAAGATTGCTGTGTGTTGAGGGTTCCGAAAAGCTGTAAAGTATAGTGGTGGGTGAAAAAGATCAGTACTTCAAGCTGGAAAATGGTTTTAGGATGGATATTAAGAATGTAGCGTGATCTGAAAGGGTCTTTTAAAAGTTTGTCGTGGTTTTGAGGTATCCAATAAGTTGGAATTTATAGTTTTGAGAGCAATTGATAAGTACCCCAAATTGAAAAATGGGTTTAGGAGGGACATTATGACTTTGCAAAGCTATGACATTTTCTTCGAAAAGTAGTTATTGGGGATGAGTCCATAGTAAATCTGTAAAGTCTCATTTGGGATGAAATTGATAAGTACTTCAAGTTGGAAAATGGGTTTAGGAGGGACATTAAGAAAGTAACTTGCTCTGAAATGGTATTTGAAAAGTATTTCTTGGTGCTGAGGTATCCAAAAAGATGTAAAGTATAGTTGTGGGTGACAAAGCTAAGTACTTCAAGTTGGAAAATGGGTTTAGGAGGGACATTAAGAAAGTAACTTGCTCTGAAATGGTCTTTGAAAAGTATTTCTTGGTGTTGAGGTATCCAAAAAGCTGTAAAGTATAGTTGTGGGTGAAAAAGATAAGTACTTCAAGTTGGAAAATCGGTTTAGGAGGGACATTAAGAAAGTAACTTGCTCTGAAATGGTCTTTGAAAAGTATTTCTTGGTGTTGAGGTATCCAAAAAGCTGTAAAGTATAGTTGTAGGTGAAAAAGATAAGTACTTCAAGTTGGAAATTGGGTTTAGGAGGGACATTAAGAAAGTAACTTGCTCTGAAATGGTCTTTGAAAAGTATTTCTTGGTGTTGAGGTATCCAAAAAGCTGTAAAGTATAGTTGTGGGTGAAAAAGATAAGTACTTCAAGTTGGAAAATGGGTTTAGGAGGGACATTAAGAAAGTAACTTGCTCTGAAATGGTCTTTGAAGAGTATTTCTAGGTGTTGAGGTATCCAAAAAGCTGTAAAGTATAGTTGGGTGTGAAAAAGATAAGTACTTCAAGTTGGAAAATGGGTTTAGGAGGGACATTAAGAAAGTAACTTGCTCTGAAATGGTCTTTGAAAAGTATTTCTTGGTGTTGAGGTAACAAAAAATATGTAAATTTGTTTTTTGGTGACATAGATTATCACACCAAGTTTGAAAAATGGGTTTAGAAGGGATATTAAGAAAACTAATCGCTTGGAAATTGTCATTTAAAAGTATATATTGATGGTGAGGTTTGCTCTAGAAATTTCGGCATGGGTTTGGATAAATAAGATAAGTACTTCAATGTGGACATTTGGTTGTAGAGGGACAGTAAGATATTAACGTCCTCTGAAATGGTATCTTAAGAGCATTTCATGTAGCTTTGAAAACCTTATTGCTGTGTTTCATAGGCTATGATTGAAATGAAATGTCCATAAAATTGGAAAATGGGTGCAGGATGGACTTTAAGTAATTATCTTGCTCTTAATTGGTCATTGAAATTTATTGCTTTTTTTTGTTGTCACCAAATAGCTTCATAGTATAGTTGTGTGTGTAATAGATCATTACTTCAAGTTGGTCTAAGAGTTCATGGTGCGCATAAGGAATGTTTCTAGCACAAGTATGGTCAAAGTTTTGTATAACTTTGTGTTGTGGTAACCAAAAATCTGTAAAGTAGAGGTTTGGGTGAAAAAGAAAAGTACTTAAATTTGGTATTAGGTTTGATGTTTGTCATAAAGTATGTAACTTGCTAAGTACTTGTCAATTTATATTAATTCATTGGTTTGAGGTTACCTAAAAGCTGACAAGAAGAGTTTATGGTTAAAAGCCTAAGTACTTCAAGTTGGAAAATGGATATAGGAGGGACATTAAGAAAGTATCTTTCTCTGAAATGGTATTTTAAATTGATTTCTTGTTTATTAGGTACCCAAAATGCTGTTATTTACATTTTCGGATGGAAAATATATGTATTACATGCTGGAAAAAGAGTTTAGAATGGATATTAAGACAATAACTTGCTCTTAAATCGTCGTTGAAAAGTGTTTCTTGGTGTATGAAGTATCGAAAATGCTGTAATGTATAGTTTTGGGTGTTAAAGATAAGTACTTCAAGTTGGAAAATAAGCTTAGAAGGGATATTGAAACAGTAGCTAACTCGGACTTTTTCTTATATAAGTGGGTCTTTGGTATGAGCTCATAATAGTTTTGTAATGTATAGGTGAGGGTGAGATGGATAAGTACATCAAGTGGGAAAATGGGGTTAGTAGGCAGAGTCTGACTGTAAATAGCTCTTAAAATGTCTTTGAAAAGTATTTCTTGGTGTTGAGGTATCCAAATAGCTGTAAAGTATAGTTGTGGGTGACGAAGATAAGTACTTCAAGTTGGAAAATGGGTTTAGAAGGGACATTAATAAAGCCACTTGGTTTTACGTGGCCGTTGAACACTATTTATTGGTGTTGAGGTATCCTAAAAGCTGCAAAGTTTAGTTGCGGGTGAAAAAGATAAGTAATTCATGTTGAAAAATAAGTTTTGGAGGGACATTAAGAAAGTAACTTGCTCTGGAATGGTATTTGAAAAGTATTTCTTTGTATTGTGGTGTCCGAAAAGCAGGAAAGAACAGTTTTGGTTGAAAAAGATAAGTACTTAAAGTTGAAAAATGGGCTTAGAAGGGACATTAAGAACGTAACTTGCTCTGAAACGGTCTTTCAAAGGTATTTCTTGGTGTTGAGGTATCCAAAAAGCTGTAATGTATAGTTGTGGATGAAAAAGATAATTAATTCAACTTGGAAAATGGTTTTAGGTGGGTTATTAGTACTGGAAAGAGCTATGTAATTTTATACGTTAAGTATTTCGTTGTTTTTTGGTATCATAAAATCTGTGATGTAGATTTTCTGGTGTAATTGTTAAGTACTTCTTGTTTGAAATTGGGTGTATGATGGACATTATGAAAGTAACTTGCACTGAAAAGGTCTTTGAAGAGTATTTCTTGGTTTTGAGGTTTCCAAAAAGCTGTAATGTATGGTGTTAGGTATAAAACTCTAGTACATACTATTGAAAAATGGGTGAAGGTTTGGTCTAAAGAATGTAAAAAGATACTAAATGGTATTTTAAAAGTATTTCTTGGTGTTGAGGTATCGTAAAATCTGTAAAGTCTAGTTGTGGCAGAAATAGATAAGTACTTTAAGTTGTAAAATATGTGTATAAGGGATATTAAGAAAGTAACTGGCTCTGACAAGGTATTTGAAAAGTATTTCTTTTGGTTTAGTTATCCAAAAATATGAAAAGTATATTTGTTTATGAAAAATATAAGTACTTACAGTTGTAAAATAGGTTTAGGAGGGACATTAAGAAAGTAACTTGCTCTGAAATGGTCTTTTAAAAGTATTTCTTGATGTACAGTTATCAAAAAAGATGTAAAGTATAGTTGTTAATTAAAATGATAAGTACTTCAAGTTGGAAAATGGGTTTAGGAGGGAAATTAAGAAAGTAACTTGCTCTGAAACGGTCTTTGAAAAGTATTTCTTAAAGTATAGTTTAGTATTTCGTAAAGTATAGTTGTGAATGAAAAAGATATGTACTTCAAGTTGGAAAATGGGTTTAGAAGGGACATTAAGAAAGTAACTTGCTCTGAAATTGTATTTGAAAAGTATTTTTGGGTTTTGAGGTATACAAAAAGCTGTAAAGTATCGTTGTGTTTGAAAAAGATAAGTAATTCATGTTGTAAAATGGGATTAGTATGGACATTAAGACAGTAACTTGCTCTGATATGGTCTTTTAAAAGTATTTATTGGTGTTGAGTTATCCCAAAAGATTTACAGTCTAGATTTGTGTGAAATAGATTAGTACTTCATGTTTTAATTTGGGCTTAGAATGGACATTAAGAAAGTAACTTGCTCTGATATCGTATTTGAAATGTGTTTCTTGGTGTTGAGGTATCAAAAAATCTGTAATGTATAGTGTTGGTTGAAAAAGATAAGTACTTCAAGTTGAAAAATGAGTTTAGGATGGACATTAAAAAAGTAACGTGCTCTGGAATGGTCTTTGAAAAGTATTTCTTGGTATTGTGGTATACAAAAAGCTGGAAAGAACAGTTGATGTTGAAATAGATAAGTTCTTAAATTTGAAATATGGGCTGAGAAGTGACATTAAGAACGTAACTTGTTCTTAAACGGTCTTTCATAGTTATTTCTTGGTGTTGAGGTATCCAAAAATCTGAACAGTAAAGTTTTGTCTGAAAAAGACAAGTACTTTTAGTTGGAAAATGGGTTTAATAGGGACATTAAGACAGAAACTTGCTCTGAAATTGTCTTTGAAAAGAATTTCTTGTCGATGAGGTATCCAAAAAGCTGTAATGTATAGATGGGGTTGAAGAAGATAAGTACTTTAAGTTGAAAAATGGGTTTAGGATGTATTGTGTTAATTTGACTTGCTCTTGATTTGCCAATGATTTGTATTCCTATGAGTTGTGATTTGCGAAAAGCCGGGAAGTAATAGTGTTGGGGAAAAAAGAAAAGTTCGTCATGTTTGACATTGATTTTAGGTGGGATTTAGAGAATGTAGATAGCAAAGAAATTTACGTAGTAGATCATTTCCTGGATTTTAGGAAATCGTAAAGCTCTAAAGTATAGTTGTGGGTGAAAAAGATAAGTACTTCAAGCTGGAAAATGGGTTTAGGAGGGACATTAAGAAAGTAACTTGCTCTGAAATGGTCTTTGAAAAGTATTTCTTGGTGTTGAGTTATAAAAAAATCTGTAAAGTAAAGTTGTGGGAGAAAAAGATAAGTACATCAATATGGAAAAAGGAGTTTATGATGTATATTAAGAATGTACTTTGCTATGAAATCGTATTTGAAAAGCGTTTCTTTGGCTTTGACTTATCAAAAAATGAGTATAGTCGGGCTTTGGGTAAAAAAGTTAATTACTTCAAGTCGGAAAATGGGTTTAGGAGAGAGATTAAGAATGTAACTTGCTCTGAAATGGTCTTTGAAAAGGATTTGTTGGTGTTGAGGTATCCAAAAAGCTGTTAAGTATAGCTGTGGGTGAAAAAGATAAGTACTTCCAGTTGGAAATTGGGTTTAGGGGGGAACATTAAGAAAGTAACTTGCTCTGAAATGGTCTTTGAAAAATATTTCTTGGTGTTGAGGTATCCAAAAAGCTGTAAAGTATAGTTGTGGGTGAAAAAGATAAGTTCTAATACTTTGAAATAAGGTGCGTGCGGAGCCATAAGATATCTACTTCATAATAATTGGACATTGAAGAGTATTTCTTGGTTTTCAATTATCCGAAAAGCTGTAAAGTATGGTTGAAGGTGAAAAAGATAAGTACTTCATGATGAAAAATGGTTTCAGGAGGGACATTAAGAAAGTAACTTGCTCTGAAATGGTCTTTGAAATGAATTTCTTGGTGTTGAGGTATCCAAAAAGCTGTAAAGTATAGTTGTGGATGAAAAACATAAGTACTTCAAGTTGGAAAATGGGTTTAGGAGGGACATTAAGAAAGTAACTTGCTCTGAAATGGTCTTTGAAAAGTATTTCTTGGTTTTGAGGTATCAAAAAACCTGTAAAGTATAGTTACGGGTGAAAAAGATAACTATGTGAAGTTGGAAAATGGGTTTAGGAGGGGCATTAAGTAAGTAACTTGCTCTGAAATGGACTTTGAAAAGTATTTCTCGGCGTTGAGGTATCCAAAAAGCTATACAGTATACTTGAGTGTGAAAAGGATAATTATTTCAAGTTGAAAAATGGGTTTAGGAGGGACATTAAGAAAGTAACTTACTCTGAAATTGTCTTTGAAAAGTATTTCTTGGTTTTGAGGTATCCGAAAAGCTGTAAAGTACAGTTTTGGATGAAATAGATAAGTTCTTCAAGTTGTAAAATGTGTTTAGAAGTGTCATTAAGAACGTAACTTGCTCTGAAACGGTCTTTGAAATGTATTTCTTGGTGTTGAGGTATCAAAAAATCTGTAAACTATAGTCTCGTGTTAAAAAGACAAGTACTTCTAGTTGGAAAATGGGTTTATAAGGGACACTAAGACAGGAGCTTGCTCTGAAATGGGCTTTGACAAGTATTTCTTGGTCTTGAGGTATCCTAAAAGCTGTAAAGTATAGTTGTGGGAGAAAAAAATAACTACTTCAAGCTGGAAACTGGTTGTATGCGGGATATTATTAATGGAACGTGCTCGGAAAAAGATTTTGAAATGTATTTCTTGGTTTTGAGGTAAACAAAAAGCTGTAAAGTATAGTTGTGGTTGAAAAAGATAAGCACTTCAAGTTGAAAAAGGGGTTTATTAGCGACAGTAAGACATTAAATTGATCTGATATGCTCTTTTAACAGTATTTCTTGGTCTTGAGTTATACAAAAAGATGTAATATATAGTTGTGGGTGAAAAAGATGAGTACTTAAAGATGGAAAATGGGTAGTTGTGTTACAATAAGTCATTAACGTGATCTGAGATTTACATTGATAAGTATTTATAGTTTTAGATGTATCCAAAAAGATGTAAATTATAGTGGTGGGTGAAAAAGATAAGTACTTCAAGTTAAAAAATGGGTTTAGGAGGGACATAAAGAAAATAACGTGCTCTGAAATGGTAATTGAAAAAAATATCTTGGTTTTGATGTATCCAAAAAGCTGTAAATTATAGTTGTGTTTGAAAAAGAAAAATACTTCGAGTTTTAAAATTGTTTTAGATTGGACAATAATAAAGTAACTTGCTCTGAAATGGTTTTTTAAATGTATTTATTGGTCTTGAGTTATCAAAAAATCTGTAAAGTATAGTTGTGGGTGAAAAAGATAAGTACTTCAAGTTGTAATATAAGTTTAGTAGGGACATTAAGAAAGTAAATCGCTCTGAAATGGTCTTTGAAAAGTATTTCTTGTTGTTTAGGTATCCAAAAAGCTGTAAAGTATAGTTGTGGTTGGAAAAGATAAGTACTTCAAGTTGAAAAAAGGGTGTTGGAGGGGCATTAAGAAAGTAACTTGCTCTGAAATTGTCTTTGAAAAGTATTTCTTGGTTTTGAGGTATCCATAAAGCTGTAAAGTATAGCTGTGTTTGAAAAAGATATGTACTTCATGTTGTAAAATGGGTTTAGAATGCACATTAAGAAATTAACTTGCTGTGAACTGGTATTTGAAAATTATGTCTTGGTCTATAGGTATTCAAAGCGGTTTAGTATCTGTGTAACGGACAAAGATAAGTCCATGAAGTCGGAACATGTGTCGAGTAGGGGCATTAAGAAAGTAACATGATCTGAAATTGTCTTCGATAAGTATTTCTTTGCGTTAATGTATCCAAAAATCAGTAAAGTATAGTGGTGGGTGAAAAAGATCAGTACTTCAAGTTGAAAAATGGGGTTAGGAGGTACATTCAGAAAGTAACTTGCTCTGAAATGGTCTTTGAAAAGTATTTATTGGTGTTGAGGCATCCAAAAAGCTGTAAACTATAGTTGTGGATGAAAAAGGTAAGTACTTCAAGTTGAAAAATGGGTTTAGAAGGGACATTAAGAACGTAAGTTGCTCTGAAACGGTCTTTGAAATGTATTTCTTGGTGTTGAGGTATCAAAAAATCTTTAAACTATAGTTTTTGTTGAAAAAGACAAGTACTTTAAGTGGCAAAATGGGTTTATAAGGGACAGTAAGAAAGTAACTTGCTCTGACATTGTCTTTGAAAACAATTTCTTGGCGATGTGGTAAAACAAAAGATGTAAAGTATAGTTTTGTTTGGAGATATTAAGTAATTCAAGTTTTAAATTGTGGTAATGAGATATATTAATAAATTAGTAGGCTCTGACATGGTCTTTTAAAAGTAGTTCTTTTTGTTGAGTTATACAAAAACATGACAAGTATAGGTTTGGGTGAAAAATATAAGTACTTCAAGATGAAAAATGGGTTGAGGAGGGACATAAAGAACGTAAATTGAGCTGGATTGTTATTTTAAAAGTATTTCTAGGTTTTGTGGTGTCCTAAAAGCAGGAAAGAATAGTTTTGGATGAAAAAGATAAGTACTTAAAGTTGAAAAATGGGTTTAGAAGGGACATTAAGAACGTAACTTGTTCTGAAATGGTCTTTGAAAAGTATTTCTTGGTGTTGAGGTATCCGAAAAGCTGCAAAGTTCAGTTGTGGGTGAAAAAGATTAGTACTTTAAGTTGAAAAATGGGTTTAAGAGGGACATTAAGAAAGTAACTTGCTCTGAAATGGTATTTGAAAAGTATTTCTTGGTGTTTAGGTATTCAAAAAGCTGTAAAGTATAGTTGTGGGTGAAAAAGATAAGTACTTTAAGTTGAAAAATGGGTTTAGGAGGGACATTAAGAAAGTAACTTGCTCTGAAATGGTCTTTGAAAATTATTTCTTGGTTTTGAGGTATCCAAAAAGCTGTAAAGAATAGTTGTGGGTGAAAAAGATAAGTACTTCAATTTTAAAAATGGGTTTAGGAGGGTCATTAAGAAAGTAAGTGGCTCTGAAATGGTCTTTGAAAAGTATTTCTTGGAGTTTAGGTATACAAAAAGCTGTAAAGACTTGTTTTGGTTGAAAAGTATAATTAATTAAAATTGTAAAATAGGTTTAGGAGGGACATTAAGAAAGTAACTTGCTCTGAAATAGTCTTTGAAAAGTATTTCTTGGTGTTCAGGTATCCAAAAAGCTGTAAAGTATAGTTGTGGATGAAAAAGATAAGTAATTCAATTTTTAAATTGTGTTTGTTAGTTAAGTTTATATAGTATCTCGCTATGACATTGAATATAAAAAGTATTTACTTGTGTTGTGGTATCAAAAAAGCTGTAAACTATAGTTCATGGAGAATAAGATAGGAACTTCAAGTTGTAAAATGGGTTCTGGAGGGACATTAGAAAAGTAACTTGCTCTGGCATGGTATTTGAAAAGAATTTCTTGGTATTGTGGTGTCCAAAAATCAGGAAAGTACAGTTGTGGTTGAAAAAGATAAGTTCTTAATGTTGTAAAATGGGTTTAGAAGGGACATTAAGAACGTAACTTGCTCTTAATCTGTCTATGAATTTTATTTCTTTGTGTTGAGGTATACAAAAATATGTAAACTATAGTCTTTTGTGAAAAAGACAAGTACTTCAAGTTGGAAAATGGGTTTATAAGGGACCTTAAGAAAGTAACTTGCTCTGAAATTGTCTTTGAATAGAATTTCTTGGCGTTGTGGTATCCAAAAAGCTGTAAAGTATAAATGTGGGTGAAGAAGATAAGTACTTCAAGTTGGAAAATGGGCTTAGGAGGGACATCAAGAAAGTAACTTGCTCTGAAATGGTCTCTGAAAAGTATTTCTTGGTGTTTAGGTATTCAAAAATCTGTAAAGTATAGTTGTGGGTGAAAAAGATAAGTACTTTAAGCTGTAAAATGGGTTTAGGAGGGACATTAAGAAAGGAACTGGCTCTGAAATGGTATTTGAAATTTGTTTCTTGTTGTTGATGTATCCAAAAAGCTGTAAAGTATAGTTGTGGTTGAAAAATATAAGTACTTAAACTTGTAAAATAGGTGTAGAAGTGAAAATAAGAAAGTAACTGGCTCTGAAATGGTCTTTTAACAGTATTTCTTGGTGTTGAGGTATCCAAAAAGCTGCAAAGAATAATGGTGGCAGAAAAAGAAAAGTACTTAAAATTGTAAAATTGATCTAGGAAGGACATTAAGAAAGTAACTTGATCTGAAACAGTCTTTTAAAAGTGTTTCTTGATGTTGAGGTATCCAAAAAGCTGTAAAGTATAGTTGTGAATGAAAAAGATCAGTACTTCAAGTTGGAAAATTGGTTTAGGAGGGAAATTAAGACAGTAACGTGATCTGAAACGTTCTTTGAAAATTATTTCTTATAATCTATTATATTATTTCGTACAGTATATCTGTGTATTAAAAAGATCAGTACGTAAAGATGTATAATGGGTTTAGCAGGGAAATTAGGAAAGTAACTTGCTCTGAAATGGTCTTTGAAAAGTATTTTTTGTTGTTGAAGTATCCAAATAGATGTAAAGTCTAGATGTGTGTGACAATGATAAGTACTATATGTTGTAAAAGGTGTTTAGTACGGCCATTAAGAAATTAACTTGCTCTGAAATGATCTTTTAATAGTATTTCTTGGTTTTGAGGTATCCAAAAAGCTGTAAAGTATAGTTGTGTGTGAAAAAGATAAGTACTTTAATTTGGAAAAGGGGTTTAGAAGGGACATTAAGAAAGTAACTTGCTCTGAAATGGTCTTTGAAAAGTATTTCTTGGTGTTGAGGTATCCAAAAAGCTGTAAAGTATTAGTTGTGGGTGAAAAAGATAAGTACTTCAAGTTGAAAAATGGGTTTAGGAGGGACATTAAGAAAGGAACTTGCTCCCGTCAGGACCTTCTGATAGGGTTCTACCGATTATGTAATCAATTTCTCAGAAATCCAACTGTCCGAGTCGATTACGTCATTCTATGCACATAAATGGATTTCCGTCACGAGCTCCTGATAGGGTTCTACCGATTATGTAATCAGTTTCTCAGAAATCCATTTGTCCTAGTTGATTACGTCATTCTATGCACATAAATGGATTCCCGTCACGAGCTCCTGATAGGGTTCTACCGATTATGTAATCAATTTCTCAGAAATCCATTTGTCCTTGTTGATTACGTCATTCTATGCACATAAATGGATTCCCTTCACGAGCTCATGATAGGGTTCTACCGATTATGTAATCAATTTCTCAGAAATCCAACTGTCCTAGTCGATTACGTCATTCTATGCACATAAATGGATTCCCGTCACGAGCTCCTGATAGGGCTCTACCGATTATGTAATCAATTTCTCAGAAATCCATTTGTCTTAGTTGATTACGTCATTCTATGCACATAAATGGATTCCCGTCACGAGCTCCTGATAGGGTTCTATCGATTATGTAATCAATTTCTCGGGAATTCTCTCCCTTCGATTACGCAATCAATATATCTCTTCCCCACCTTTCCCTTAGAAACAACAAATTAATTCCCCTTTCTTGAATCAATCATTCTCTTTGGGAACAACAAATTAATTCCCCTTTCGTGACATATCAATCAATCATGACATCATCTGTCACGTGTGATCTAAACTTTGTCCCGGAAACAATTCTGGTCGAACTCAAAAGATATTAATAAACTTCCGGAAACAATTCTCCTGGGAAACTAAATTAACCACGTGTTCTCCCTAGGGAGGCTATGCCCTAATTTGGTGTACTGATCGTGTCAATAGGGGCCTTTCTACTCACGGCGGCCTCAGTACGAAGTCTAAACAAATACTATTTTTGAGACTAATTAAAGGTCTTGAAGGATTTAAGTCAGACATAAAAGCAGAAATTCTTTTGGGGGCCAAGGATTTAGAGGGGGCAAGACTTAGGTGAGAGAATGAATATTCATAAATTTTATGGGAAATGCAGAAATTATATCAACTTTAGTGGTACAGTCCCCGAATCCCACTTCCTCCCCTCATTGACATAATTTTGGCCAAATTCTAGGAGGGAAGGGGGGTAAAGTTAGAGCCAATTTTCCAAATCAAGTGAAAATGAACGTGAAAACTGAGCAATGAGCCATACAGTACCATAAAGGCAAAGATATACTAAAGAAAACTGACCCATTTCTGTGGATGCTTGAAATATGCAAGCTTATCCTGCTTAGATTTTACACGATTTTTTAAGAAAAAAAATTTGTGCTGGGGGACAAACTAGGGTCTGGGGCAGTTTTACCCCTGCCCCATAGCAAATTACGCCCCTGCCTCCTTTTCCATCCAACTGGTAAGTGTTTTTTCCACACATCAAATTAACATCGTTTAACTTGGCTGAGCTGCGACAAAGTTGGAAACATCCTCAGAAAGGCAATAATAATCCATATACTGATAAAATTTTGACACACTTTTGGCAACTTTGAAATTTTGGCAACATCAACACGCTTTTGAAGCGGCTGAGGAGGTGTCAAAAAGTACTGAGGAGGTGGTTGAGGATGTGATACAGCCAGAAATTGGTGCTTTTGCAGCTTGAATTTGCAAACACTCAATTGGATTGTTATAATCCAGACAAAATACAATAGGCATGCCCAATCCTGGGCTTAATTCAGGAAGTACACGATGGTAGGATAAAGTTGTACGGGAGCAGGTCTTAGTAATGCACTATGTCCCCCTATGAGTTCTTAACCTATGAGTTCTTACAACGACCTTTTTTGTCTACAGCACTTTCATTGGGTATTTAATAAGTGACAATAAAGGGTTTGGCAGAAAAAAAAAATTGTTTTGAGTAAAAAGACATTGAATTCGGTACTTTTGACATTGACCAGGACTAATTGACAGGACGGCACAAAACTGAAAAAAAAATTTTAAATGATATTTCTTTCCTGCTGTTTGAAATGCAATTTTTTTCAGTTTTGTGTCGTTCTGTCAATTAGTCCTGGTCAATATCAAGCGTTTGGGATTGTATTTGGGATTTTACATGCAAAAAGCAAGAGAAAATGTGAGTTTGATGTTTTGAATGATGCACTGTGGTAGTCTCTGGCGCATAATAACTCTATTTACAGACAGCAAAAACGCTTTCGATCGGGGTTTTTTTGTGATGTAGATTAGTGAGTCTACGGAAAATGCCACATATCCCCTTGTGGATTCAAATGTGTATGTTCAGCTCGTTAAAAGAGTGAATCAGTAAAATTACGGCACAAAGCAACGCAACTTCATCGATTTGTATCACATTTTATTCCAATATTACTGTGAGTTTCCAAAAATCTCGGCTTCGGTGGGCGAAACAATCGTTAAATGATCAACCGGTCATTCAATCTCACTGATCTCTTCCCCTCTTCCCAGCTTCTGGTTGCAGATACTAGTTGGGGTCAAGAAACACCATTCATGACAGCTTTTGTTGAAGATACGGATCTATCATTTTTCTCCTTTTTTCATTCTATCATGAGAAATATGCTCTAAATGGAAAATCACCGTTGATTTACTCTCTGGAGAAATGATTGAAATTATATAATGATTGAACGATATATTCCTAGTAGCATTATAAACTTTTTCCAATCATTTGCCCGTCCTGTTATGTCAAACTTATTATTGGCTTACGGCTCTTGCCAGGGGTTTGGCGTGAGAACGATGAGACAAGGCACCTCCAGATTAACCTATCGCTGGCCAGGCTTGCAGCTTCTTCCACTGGGATGTTGGCTTGGGCGATAAGTTTTATATCTTTGTCTTTCCACTGAATAGGGAGCTTCCCCTGGGTCGTTTCCATCCGTGCAGAGTGGGATCGGAGTCAAACACAGCCCGTACTGAGGCGTCATGTGGCATATGAAGGGGTTAGCCATGCTAGCGAACACGAACAGTGCACTGGGCGAGACAAGAGTTTGCAAAGCACGTGGAGGAGAGTTTGGTTGCTAACAAAGTCAGTCCAGTGAAGACCCGCGATTCTTCGAAGTTGTTTGGTCGGAGCCAAATCGAAGGTGTTGAGGACATATTTTGCGACTCACCATGTCTTCTCTCCATACAGTAGCACGGTGCTGACTTGCGCATTTTAGTTTGGCGGCTTGTATTTGGCTTTCGCTAAATACTATTCAGCTCCCAGCAACTTCTGACGCTTTGGCTATTTGGGATGTAAGCTCTTTTGCGACCGAACCATCCCTCGCCAGATTGGATTCCAGGTAAGTAAATTCTTCAGCCACATATTATATAAGAAATTGTATTTTTCAAAATCCAAGATACGGAAAACTGACAATAATCAACATCACCTTCCTAATCAATAACAATTTTCCAACCACTGGGGTTTGGTGCTCAGAATCAGTAGCATCATCACTGTAACCCCAATGAAACCCAGGATTTCATGAGTATCTTTTCCGTTTGTCGGCAAACTCAATTTTAAATGCTCAAATAAAAAATAATTAATTTTTAATACCTTAGGAATCGCTATTTTTATTCATGCTATCAAGTACATTTACGCCTTTCCGTTTTTCAAAGTGACATAAATTTTAGGTCTTAACCTTAGACATGAATATTTACATCTTAACACGGGATAATGGGGGTGATCTTCTAAGCTGTCGAGATTGAATGGGTTGAAGTCAGTAGTGGCCTTCAAAATCAGTACGAGGTCAACCCCCCTGAGAATAAAGTGCTGACCGTGGCGCAGTAAAAAATCCCTGATGATCAATTTTAGGTTGGAAAAAGAAGTTTTTTTTGCTAGCGGTTCTGAGGATCTATTGCCGCTTGCCCTCGATGGCTCGGTCTAGGCCGGTCCAACAAATTTGAAAAAAAAGAAGGGCGAAATAGAAGCTACGATGAATTTGAAACTTTTTTTCAATTTCTGAATAACAGAACACTTGTAAAAGTGTCCCCCCTCCTTTGTTCATAGATAGAGCAAATTTTTGGACACTGATAATTTTTTTTGGGTTACCTTATACTCTATGAGTTTTATATCTTTGGAATTCCCACGAAGAGTGGGTTCTTTTAATATATATGTTGCTATCAAAACCTTTCTTAAATTCTGGTTACTGTAAGCATGAGTCACTCCTTACATACAGTTCGTTGCCTACAGTTACTTACAGTAATGTTAAATATGTATACACAAATGTTAAACCCACTATTTCCATTTAAACATCGATCAGAGAAAGTCATTGGTAACACTTGCTTTCCCAGTCCTGGAAAATTCCCTGGCCACGCTCAAAACCCCTCTCCTTTCGAGCCAGTAGGCATATGAATGTAATTTTCTATTTTACAAGGAAACTTTTTTCTGCAATAAGGAAGGAGCTATAACCCTATAGCACCTAGGTTTACCCTTATTCCAAATGAAGGGAGATTATAGACTAATTTATGCCCCCTCTTCCCCCATTCCCACCTCGATACCGTCTTCTGTAGTTGTCTCCACTCCTTCTGAATGCCTTTAGAGGAATCAGGCATCCGCCTCTGAGCAATAAGCACCTATATCTAACTCCGAGGCGAACACAATATATTCCAACCAAACACCCTATAAACCAACCAGAATTTCATTTATTACGACCATGTATCTTTCGGAGTATTGGGTGACCACCAAATTGTTCCTTCAGGAATTTGACCTTACTTATACAGAGGTGTTAGAATTCTGTCAGAACATGATTACCCATTGACAGAAATTATTAACAGATTACAAATTCTTGACAGATTGAATCAGAGTCACGGTTTCTTAACCCTTTCATCTATGAATTTTTAATTGTTGCCATTTTCAAATATATGTATGAGTATGGTTGACAAGGTGAATCCATTGACAATTAAATGAATAAATTTTTTATTTGGGTTGGATGAAATCGATTTTACATTTTTATAGGAAATCTACATTAAGTGAATTGAACGCGGGAATTTTAAATGTATTATATGAAAAGGCGCTGAGAATAGAATTTTAATATAGAAATTCAGAACAATCCTTAGAAATCCAGAGAAATCCTTAGAAATGAAGTAGTGAGGGGGCTATTGATTTGATGATGCCCATAGTGGGTATACTATTGGAGCTACTACAAATTCTTCTTAAAAAGAAGTCGTATACATTTTATTCAATGACACCGCAGCCATTAGTCATCCATGCCCCAACCTCCAAAGATCCCTATGTCCCTCCTCCAACATTTAGCCCCTCCCCCCTTTTTATATTTTTTTTTTGAAGCTTAAGTTTTTTTAACTTTGTTTTGAACTTTTATTTTTATTCTTTATATATTTTTTAACATATAGGCCTAAATTCTCAACTTTTTTACATATCTTAAAATAACATGAAATTTACTTAAAACAAAAAAAAAATCATATTAGATTTTTCGGAATACAGAAAATTTTTCAACTTTTATTTTGTTTATTTCTTAAGATGAGATAAAATATACTTAAAGCAAAAAAAAATTCAATCGTGATATTTTCGAAATATGAAATGAAGATGATACAGGTATGTCAGTCGTGATTTATCTTATTAGGAAAATAATGTTTGAAGTAACACTTTTTCAATTTTTTCTTATCCGGCTGCCCCCACTGGTACTCTATGATTGGTCATCGAAACTATCTAGTTTATTTTATATTTTCAAACAGTATTTTTTGTACCAAATCATTTTGTCAACACCTACAATCACACAGTCAGACACGGAAAACATACAAACACCCGCTCAGACACACAGGCATATTGAGAGAAAGAGACAAAAACACCTATAATCATACAGAGTCAGAGATGTAAAACATACAAACAGCGAATCAGACACAAAGGCATAGTGAGAGTTTGAGGGTCAAAAACACATACAATCACACAGAGTCAGACACGGAAAACAAGCAAACATCCGACTCAGACACACAGGCATAGTGTGAGAGAGAGAGAGAAAAAAACACCTACAATCAAACAGAGTCAGACACGGATACATGCAAACACCATGGTTGGACACACAGGCATAGTGTGTGTGTGTGTGTGTGAGGGAGAGAGAGAGAGAGAGAGAGAGAGAGAGAGAGAGAGAGTGAGAGAGACAAAAATACCTATAATCACATAGAGTCAGAAATGGAAACATGCAAACACCCGCTCAGACACACAGGCATAGTTAGACACGGAAACATGCAAACACCTACTCGGAAACACAGGGATAGAGAAAAAGAGAGAGCAACAAAACACCTACAATCACACAGACTCAGACACGGAAGCATGCAAACACCCGCTCAGACACACAGGCATAGTCGCGCAACGCTAAGTAAACCTAAATGAGCCTAACTTTTGATTTGTCTCTCTCTGTATCTGACTCTGTGTGATTGTAGATGTTTTTTTTTCTCTCTCTATCTCTCTCCTCTCTCTCTTTCTCTCTCTCATCTCCCCTCTCTCACTCTCTCTCTCTCTCTCTTTTTCTCTCTCCTCTCTTTCTTTCTCTCTCTCTCCCCCCTCTCTTTCTCTCTCTCTCTCGTTCTGTCTCTTTCTCTGTCTCTTAATATGCCTCTGTGCCTTAGTGGGTGTTTGCATGTTTTTGTCTCTGAATCTGTTTGATTGTAGGTGTGTGGTTGTAGGTGTTTTTGTCTCTTTCTCTCACTATGCCTGTGTGTCTGAGCGGATGTTTGCATGTTTCCATGTCTGACTCTTTGTGATTGTAGGTGTTTTTGTTTCTCTCTCTAACTAAACCTGTGTGTCGGAGCAGGTATTTGCATGTTTCCATGTCTGACTCTGTATGATTGTAGGTGGTTTTTTGTCTCTCTCTCTCTCACTATACTTGTGTGTATCAGCGGATGTTTGCATATTTCCATGTCTGAATCTGTTTCATTGTAGGTGTTTTGTCTCTCTCTCTCTTTCTCTCTCTCTCTCTCTCTCTCCCTCTCTCTCTCTCTCTCTCTCTCACTATGTCTGTGTGTCTGAGTGAGTGTGTGCATGTTTCCATGTCTGACTCTGTATGACTGTATTTTTTTTTACTCTCTCTCTTTTAGTATGTTTGTGTGTTGGAGCAGGTATATGCATGTTTCCATGCCTGACTCTGTATGACTGCAGGTGTGTTTTTTTTGTCTCTCTCCTCACTATGCCTGTGTGTCTAAATTGTTGTTCGTATGGTATGGTCATTGTCTCACTCTGGGTGATTGTAGGTGTTTTTGTCTCTCTCTTTCTCTTACTATGTCTGTGTGTCTGATTGGGTGTCTGCATGATTCCGTTTCTAACTTTGTATGATTTTAGGCATTTTTGTCTCTCCTTGTCACTATGCCTGTGTGTTTGACCGATTGTTTGCTCAAACACATTTCCCCCTGGAAAATATTTTACACGGATGCTATTTTCCGGGGGAGGGGGCTGTTTACCAGGGGGTACTTTCCGGGGGGGGGGGGTACTTTCAGGTGGTATTTTCCGGGGGTATTTTTCCAAGGCGGGGGGGATATTTTTCGAGGGGGTGTGTTTTCCTGGGGTATTTTACAGTGGGGTGTTTTCGAGGGGGTAATCGTCGGAAGGCGGGGTAAACTCCGGCCACCACGCCGCAGTGGGGTAAGGGACCTTAATTTTTAATGTTACACATATAATTTGCAATCTCCACGAAATAAGTTCTCACGTATGTGTCAGTCAAAACAAAACCTAGGATTGAAACAAATCTTAGTAATTGTATCCGCCTGCCAGAAATATTCATTTAGAAAATAAATAATGCTTTTATTCGCGGAGGAGGGGTTCCAAAAAACCTTTAAAAACGCATCAAAATGTATTTTTATACACTTTTTTACATTTTTACGAGTTTTATAAACATTTCTGAGGGGGGGGGGGTCAAATCCCCAAAACCGTCCCTGAATGCGGCCTTGAATTTAAGTAAATACAAAAAGATCGGTTTAAATAAAAAAAATAGCTCTTCTATTCCCATTTTGTAAGGTAATTACAGATCGTAGAGTTCGACCGGGGTATTGCAAATAAAATTGGGTTGGCACCGAATGCCATTTGTGACAACATAAAAATACCAGTCGAAACTTTTAATCAAGACAATGAAAAAATGCCCAATTATTTTGGCTTCAAGTTAATAGAAAAAGAGCTGCCTAGTTTAGCTTTTTTTTCTTCTGTTGTTAAAAGTTTCCGGACGTGAAGCCGAATTATTCAGGCTTCTCAAAATTACTTTTAGCTTCGATTAATATTCTTACCCATTATTTATGTACCTGTATTTCCTACAGGGTTTGTCTGGAAAGTAATAGGACTAATTTTCTTTCGCCGCGACTGTACTTTGGAGTGTGCCCGCTCCGACTGGATTCGCTAGAGGGCTTTCCTAGCTAACACACGAGCTGCTGATCTCCGAGCACCTGTCTCCGAGCTGTCTCCGAGCACCTGTAGAGTCAGGACAGGCATTTTTGCGTGACGTGTTTTCTGTGAGTGGTGCAAGCCGAAAATGCGGCGCTCGTTAGAGCAAAGGTACGCAATTGATTTCTGCGCGAAACTTGTTAAATCTGCGACAGAGACGTTTGACATGATCAAGCAGGCTTACCCAGATAATTCTTGAGCAAGAAATAATGTGTTTCGGGTCCACCAGGCCTTTTTGGAGGGCCGGGAAGAGGTCACCGATGAAGACCATGCTGGAAGATCTTCGACAAAACTGACAATGTGACTCGTGTGCGCAAAGTTTTGAACTCAGACCGTCGACTAAGTATTAGTTTAATTGCCCAAATGTCAAATTTACCAAAATCTGTCGTTCATGACATTTTGACGGTACATTTGAAGGTGCGCAAGGTGTGCGCGAAGATGGTCCCAAAAGTTCTCACTGACGACTAGAAATTGCGGCGAGTGGAAGTGTGCCAAGAAAATTTGAACACATGTAAAAGTGACCCCTAATTTTGAATAACGCAATCACAGGTGACGAGTTTTGGATCTTTGAGTATGATACCGAGACAAAGAGGCAATCTTCTGAGTGGCCTATGTCGGCGTCTCCTTACCCAAAAAGGCAAGAATGAGCAAATCCAAAGTGAAAACGATGGTCATTGTCTTTATTGACATCAAAGGCTCCCGGACGTGGCGTCGAAATATTCTGATTGTTTTTTAATTCAGTATTTATTTTGTTGTTATTTATTCACTGCTTTATTAAAATTAAAACCAGTTTGATCAGAAATTAAATTTAAAAAAAACAACAAGTTTTTCAACTGAAAGTAAGGAGCAGCATCAAAACAAAACAAACAGAAATTATTACGTATATGATTGGGTTCGCTCACTAGTCAATACATCACTCTTTACGCTAAAGTTATTTTTAGTACTTTCGTAAGAACTATTTATTCTAATTAGCGGCCTTTGTGATTTAGGGGTCATTTTTAAGGAATTGGAACAAAATTTGAACCTCAGCGTAAAGAGTGAGGTATTGACTAGAGGGCGAACCCCCTAATGTACGTATTGAAACTATATAAATATAGATAGATGTTCGTTACGTAAGTTAATTCGTAAGTTACGTATTTTTACTACTAATAAAAAATTCGTAAATAAAATTAAACAACTTTCGAGAAAGCAATTTAACCAAAAAACGTAAAATTAATATACAAATTTCGTTTTAATTATTCATGTACGGTGAGCCAAGATCAAAACCTGCATAAATTCAAAAATGTTTAGAAATTAAATATAAAAACAAGTTTTCTTTTAGCTGAAAGTAAGGAGTGGCATTAAAACTTAAAACGGACAGAAATTATGTCGTATATGAAAGAGGCTGTCCGCTCCTCAACGCCTTGCTCTTTATGCTAAAATTTGACTCTTTTTCACAACACTTTTTTTTAAACCAATGAAAAATTTTACCGTAAAGAGTGAGGCGTTGAGGAGGGGACAGCCCCTTTCTATACAGAATAATTTCTGTTTGTTATAAGTTTTAACATCGCTCCTCACTTTCAGTTAAAAAAAAAGCTTGTTTTTTTTATTTAATTATAAATAGAAAGGCAATGTGATTCAAGAAATCATTTGCAAATACTAAACATTAAAGGAGAGCATAAGAACAGAAAATTTTCTTTCGAATTTTGTAATATTTTGTAGCAGTTGTTTGTAAAAGGAACATTATTTAGGCATAAATATATAAGAAAAAAAAATTAGATCAAAAGCTCGAATTTCAACTATCTTTTAAAATGAAAAAAAGACAGTCCGTTTTGACAAAGAAAGTCCTTCAAAATATATTAGAAATGGAACAAGGTAGGAAAATGGATTGATTTAATCAATAAATTGTGCTTTGTTTGAGGGGGAAGGACGGGGGAGGTGGTGATGCTAAGTTAAAAATACGTGAACAATTTTGAATTGTAGTAAAAATATAGGAGATTATTGTCTAAATCCTTACCTTAGACCGTAGTTCCTCCGGCGCTATTATTGTCACATAGGGCGTCGACGAAGCCTCTCCACTCGTCCCAAAGCGATGCTGCAGCGGTGACATCTTCCCATTCAGGTACTAACGAAGTCTCAGTCACCCTCAGATCTAGGTCAAAGGTTCGCCGCAAAGTGTTCTTTGGACGACCCCGTCTTCTTCTGTCGCCTGGTTTCCAGTCGTAGGCTGTCCGAGGAAGGCGGACTTCTTTCTTTCCGAGTATATGTCCTAAATATGTACACCTTTTCTTCATTAGAACAGTAGTAATGAGAGGTTCTATTACGATCATTACTGCTATTACGAGCAGTAATGAGAGGTTCTACTACGAAGTTCAGAGTTACTAACTCTCTGTTGCAAGCTTATGTTGAATATTCTCCTTAAGCACACCTTTTTGAATGCAAGAATTCTCTTGTCAAGCTGTTGATTCATTTCCAGCACTCAATAGCATAGAGGAGTATGGAGAGCATATTGATTTTGAAGAGAGCTAACTTCAGTCGTAAAGAATATTTGCTGCTCCTCAAAATGGGCTTTAGTCTATTAAAATCTCCGGTTGACTGACCAATTCTGCGTGTAATCTCGGACATTATTTCGCTATCCCAATCGATCCAGCTACTCAGGTATTGGAAATTTTTTACCTGTTCTATATTTGTGTTCTTGTGGTGCAGAACAAGCGGTGGGTTTGTGATGGACATACTCTTTGATTTGTCAACGTTAATGGTTAGCACGACTTTTTTGAATCTTCTATAATTGCGTCAAGTGGCTGCTGTAACCTCTGTTTAGAATCGTCTAGCAAGGCCATATTATCCGCGAAATCCAAATCAGAGAGTTGCTTACTTTTACGCTATATCCAGAGTTTCGTCTTAACATGTAGTTCATTATAGTTACAAAAAGACATAGGAAAAATACACATCCCTGACGCACACCAAACATAATCTTGGAAAATTTGGTTCTGCCTTTCTCGGTCTTGACGCAGCACTCAGTCTCTTCGTATAGGGGGATAATAATGCTCACTACTTTTCTGGCACCTCATAATACTTGAGAACTCTCCACAAACATTCTTGGTCAACCGAGTAAACACCTTTTCGAAGTCAATAAATAGTAGATATAGCTTTTTGTTCCACTCTTTTGATTCCTCGACAAGCTTTCTCAGTGTAAAATCAGGTCAGAGCATGATCTGCCGCTTCTAAAACAATGTTGTTCTTCTGGCAGATGTAAATCTGGTGCATCTTGAATCTGGTACAATACAATAGAAGCCAATAGTTTGCATGGTACCGGCAGAAGGGTGATACCTCTCGAATCATCACACAGCATTGTGTCTCCCTTTTTGAAGGTTTTCACCAATATCCCCTTGGTCTATTCACGGGGAGCCTTCCCTACATTCCATATATTGGTGAAAAGTGTGAGCCACACTGAGAGACATGTTCTTATTGAATACTTTACAATTTCTGCTGAGATTCAATCTATGCCCGGAGTTCGTCCGTTTTCTAGCTTTTTTGCTGCATACATGACTTCGGCAGAGTTTGGCAGGTCTATAAAAAAATAAGGTATCAGGTACGTTTTGTCGGTCACTGAGTCTTGGTCTATTGAATAGTTTCTCAAAGTGGGCAGCCCACTTTTCGTCAATTTTATCTGGATCTGATAAATCACTCCATTCTCGCTGCTGCTCTGTTTCCCAACCAAATCATTAGTTAGCTGGTAAACAGTTTTAGAATTCCCCTTTCTAGAGGCGTCCTCTGCTAAAGCAGCTTTATTTTCAAGGAAAAGTCTTTATCTTTCCTAGCACTCTTATTAATTTCTTTGTCCTTTTCCTTGTTAAGTATCTGTGAAGCTGACTGTGCACTCCGTGTGGTGGCAGACAACAAGATCTGCTTAAGTATCTTACACTCGTTAATTAACTTCCATGTGGAGTCGGAAATCCACCTTTCCTTTGGTTTCTTCCTGAAACCCAGCTTTTCTTCAGCAACCATACTGTATACACTTTTCACAATGTCCCACTTCCTTTCAATGCTTTCCAGTTCACTGGCTTCCCCTGCTAGGGCATCAAACTTATTTTTTAGAGTCATACAAAACTCTCTTCGAACCTTACGGTCATGCAGTTTATCTATATCATATGGTTTCTTTAGGTTTGATCTGGGTTTCTGAGAAACACGAAGTTTGATCTGCACGCGAGCGACCATAAGCGTATGATCAGACAGTGTGTCAGCTCTTCTGCATACACGGAAATCTAAAAGACTTCTGTGCCACCTGCGGGAGATCAGATAATGATCTATCTGGTTCCGAGTTGAGCCGTGTGGTGACATCCATGTGTATTTATGCACTGTTTTGTGGTCGAAAAACGTTCCTGCAACAACGACATCATACTCAGCGAACACTCTACTAGAAATACACCATTTTCATTTATATCACCAAGTCCATTCTGTCCTAGAACTTCAGGACAATACTGTCTATCACTTTCTACTTTTGCATTTAAATCACCTAGAAAACACTACATCATGCTTGGGGATGTCTTTAGTAACAGCCTGTAATGTTTCGTAGAAACTGTCCTTTACATCCTCATCCACCTCATTTGCAGGCGCATAGCGCAATATCACTGAAAACTTGGAGTTTTCTGTAACGAATCAAGCTAACATTATCCTGTCATTCACAAGTGTCCATTTAAGAACATATCTACGAGCCTTGGGGACATTATTATCCCTACCCCTGACCGATGATGAGTGTCATCGCCACTATAAAATAACACATATATTGGGGTGTATGTTCGGGGTCACCACTTTTAAAGGCAAAAATGGCGCAAAAAAGGTTGCTATGCCACTTACTCGAAGGGGAGAACCCCTTGTCGGCCCAAATGTTAGTGAGATTCCCGCTCTTACCCCAACGGTTCTGCAAATATCGGGTTTGGTATAACCCTATTTACAGTATACCCTGTCCCAGGGTATGATAACACGATCGAGTTGTCAAATGGCCACTTTCGAAAGCCAACTGTACCCTCCTTGGGTTACGACTAGAAAATCTCTACTCTCTCCTTGGAGGTAACAACCCTCCCTGTCAATATAATAATGACGGTACCTTGTAGCTCTATTCCTACCCTGCCTGGGTTACGGAAAATAGTACACAGTTTGTAGAAAATACCTTACTTGTATTCTTCCAAAAGGGTCACAAATACCACAAAAATATATATATCCCCGACTGGGGTCAGAACGCAGACTAAAACATAATAATAATTTGTACAGCACTGTTTGTATGGGTGGACCGTCACTTGGCCCAGCCAATCAGCTACCTCCTCATTCAAACCCAATTTTACCTCTTAGATTTATCTTTCAATGACTCAAAAACCAGGAAGTAAAAATAACCTTGCTTCACAGCTTACCTATTGCAAAACCACTATCGCTTAGTAACGGGAATTTAACCTGTCTTTTGAAATTATGCTATAAGCAAATGTAATTAAAGAAACGAAAATAGGTCATTTATCTGAAAGGAAAAGAAACAGGGGTGGAACCCCAACAACATATCCATCCTGTAAGTTCTCTTGGCCTATACCTTTCCACCGAATTTCACTTAAGACCAGTATTTCAATATTGTACTGTTTCATCTCTCTGAGCACTTTCTCAGTCTTTGATAACTGACTCCTAGCTCTCACATTCCAGAAACTAATTTTCGTTGGTTGTTTCGCAGTCAAGAATCATGTCCGGGGGCGTGCTGGATTCGTTATCAGGGAAAAAGATGATTCATCCGAGGCTATTGCCGACGTTTCCGTTCCTGGATCCTTTTACAGGGTAGCAAACCTGTCGCCCAACATTCCTCTTTCATCCTGGCTTGGAAGAGGCTTTCACATCAATGAAGCCGATGACAGACAGAGTGTCTAAATCATAGTAATCTTAATTTCTTAGAAAGGAGGAGGTAAAAGAGTAAAGCCCCCCCACCACCTGCATAAGTTTCTCAACTCTCTATAAGCGATTCAATGAGGATAGCACGTCAATTTCAGCACAAAATTAAACAAATATCAGAATAATGAATAATCAACTCCTTTTTTGCATTCGTGGTAGTCTCTTGTAAATTCATTGAGTGGAAAACTAGACTCTAAGCCTGCCCTAAAAATTGGAAAGCTGTGACGTTTCCATTATGGGTGTAAAGTTTCGAAATCAATGCCATGAAAACATTTGTTAAACATTTTAAACAGAGCAACAATGAATTTGCTTGGCCTGTTTTAGAGAAACCTGGCACCTTTTTCACCTCTTAAGTTTCAGAGATTTTTAAATAAGCAGGTATTTCCAAACCTTAGTTTTTTCACTATATTTCGCTACCCATTTCATGGAAGACATATCATATTCTGAACATTATTTAGGATGTCAACTAATTGATGATGGTTACTCATTCAGTTTCAACAGGTGCGCATCAGTTTCCTCTAGCGGCTTGGTACTGCAGTGAATAGGTAGTAGTAGTTTTAGTATAATCAGATGGCGTTAGTGATTTCCTCTAGGAATGTCTCAGGCATTCAGCCTCATTAATCCTTTATTATCTTTACATCGAATTTGGGAGAGGAATCTAAGAAGAAAAATCTTGTCATTTTCGTAATAATCATGCAAGTATAAGAGTAATCTTTTCTTTTTTAGTTTTATCATCTTTCGCTTTTTCATTTTATTCTATAGATATCTGACACGCCGCTTCTTTTTCTTAATAAGAGAGACTTTTGAGCCAGCAGTCAGCTTTCCTAATTAGTCTTTTTTCTTAGAAGAGAGGAGATCTTTCTAAACGGAATTATTTTTGGAGCATAAGACTGATCGCTGATTATGCTGCTTGAATAACCGTAATATAGAACATGTGTCCAATAAAGGGATTACGTTGTTTCTCGTTCTCATTAGTTTTGCGAATAAAAGGCTATTAGATTTGAGCTAGTGCAGATTTCCGGCTTTTTCATGGAGGTAGGTGCTTTAAGAACGAAACGAGGGGAATTGAGACAGATTGTTTGATTTAATTGGCAGACTAAGCAACACAAAAAAATACATCAAGTTGTTTTTTTAGGTTTAATGAACTTGGATACTTTCATTTTTTCGTAAATATCTCAAAAAATGTTTTTCCATAGACATAGAAAAGTAGAAACAATCAGATACTATTATTTATTCTATAACAGTAGAAATAAAAAATAAAAATTAAGCCCTTTGGCAGCACTTCAATAACCCTTTTTCAACGAAAAGCACCCCCCCCCCCCCCTTCCCCAAAAGAAAAAAAAACAACTATAGTGATCTTTTCTTTTTTTAAGTAAGTATAAAACATCTTTTATTTTGTTGTTTTTTTTTGTTTAACTCTCCTTGGAAGATCATCCCAAGTTCCACTTCTTCCCAAGAAATGCAAGAATGTTTTACAAGATATAGGCTACATATCTTGCTTTTGTGATACAAAAAAGCTTTGAAATCCAAGTATATCCTATGAAACTGATTGGCTACATAAACATTATTTTAATATTTCAAATCAACTTGTGATCTCGGAATTTTTGATCGATAACATTTCGGCCCTCTTCAGGCTAAAACTGGTGTTTTGCGGGTCGAATTGCCACAAGTTGGCACTTTCCCGTGGAGTGAACTCTTTTACTACTTAAGAGATTCCTAGAACTTTCAACTGTTGTTCAAATGAATTCTCCCCCGAAAGTCTAGTACCCCCCCCCCTCCCCCTATTCGACATAAAAGCCCATGACATCAAATCGTAGGAAAATACAAAATTTCGTGTTTTTCCAGACAGGAGCTTGAAACGTCAGCTTTAAGTTTTTCTGATATGCTGAAGTTGATGGAATAGTGCATATCAAGTTATTTTATTAGGGGAGGAGGGTACCATTCCTTTTTTGTTGTTTTTTAAGTCTCCAGTCTATCGCTTCTTAATTTACAATTTCATAGTTTTCAAGGCTTTAAGAACTTCCTTTTCAGAGATTAAATAAAAAAAACATGGTTTTTAAACTGAAAGTAAGGAGCGACATTAAATCTTAAAACGTACAGAAATTATTCCGTATATGAAAGGGGCTGTCCCCTTCTCAACGCCTCGCTCTTTACGCTAAAGTTTTTTATTGTTTTAAAAAATAAAGTTGTGAGACAGAGTCAAACTTTTGCGTAAATAGCAAGGCGTTGAGGAGGGGACAGCCCCTTTCATGTACGGGATAATCTCTGTTCGTTTTAAGTTTTAATGTCGCTCCTTACTTTCAGTTAAAAAAAACTTGTTTTCTTTTATTTAATTTCTGATCGTTTTTTAATTAATGCAGCTTTTATTTTGGCTCGCCGTCATTGAATAAGTAAAAAAAATTTGCAGAAAAATTTACACCTATTTTTCTAAATGGCTGTCTCTAAATTTGGTTCTGATGTATTTTACAAATTAACTTATGTAACTAACTTTTACATTCGTATATTTTTCTTCTGGCAAAAAATACAAAGTTGCAGATTTTTGCAGATATGAGCTTGAATGTTATTACGTATATGAGGGGGTTCTCCCCTTAGTCATTACCACGCTCTTTACGTTAAAAGTTAAAAAAAATTTAATTCACAAACCCCTGAATCACAAAGGCCGTTTAATTAGAATAGATAGCTCTTTTGAAAGCACTAACAAAAACTGTAGCGTAAAGAGAGAGGTATTGACATGGGGGAGAACCCCCTCATATACGTTATAATTTCTGTTCGTTTTAAGTTCTAATGTTGCTTCTTTTTTTCAGTTGAAAAAACTTGTTTTTTTAAATTTAATTTCTGATCGTTTTTAAAATAATGCTTGGAAATCCGGCGCCCCCTTCATAGAAATGTCCCTTACCCCAAAGAAACATCCTCCATAGAAAGATTCCCCCGAATAACCCCCTCCTCCAGCCCCCCCCCCACCAGAAAAAAATCCTTCCTGAAAATGTCTGTATACTTCCCGATAACCAATACAATATGTAAGCAATGGGCAAAGTTCATAACTTGCAGTCCTTCCCCTGGGAACTGTGGGGGATTAAGTCATCCTAAAAGACATATTTATTAGATTTTCGATTATGCTGAACAAAATGGCTCTCTCAAAATTTTAATTGGGTGACTTTGAGAAAAAAAATTGAGGGGGCCTTGTTGCCCTCCATTTTTTTGGTCACTTAAAAAGGGCACTAGAACTTTTAATTTCCGTTCCAATGAGCCCTCCTACGATATTCTAGGACCACTGGGTCAATACGATTACCCCTGGGAAAAAAAACAAACAAATAAACACGCATCCGTGATCTTTCTTCTAGCAAAAAATGGAAAATCCCACATTTTTGTAGATAGGAGCTTGAAACCTCTACAGTACGGTTTTCTGAGACGCTTAATATGATGGTGTGACTTTCATTAAGTTTTTATAACTCTTAGGGGGTCTTCTCCCTTTTTTCGAAAATCAGCGAAATTTTCTCAGGCGCATTACTTTTGATAGGTAAAACTAAACTTGATGAAGCTTATATATTTGAAATTAGAATTAAAATCTGATTCCTTTGATGTATCTATTGGTATCAAAATTTCGTTTTCTAGAGTTTCGGTTACCATTGAGCCAGGTCGCTCCTTACTTACAGCTCGTTACCATGAACTGTTTGATAAAATCTGTTACAGAAGCTTCCGTTTCTGCCGAACACTCAAACTCCAAGTAATTCCAACCCATTGGGGATTTTACACACACCCATGTGTGCAAAAAGTCGGAGGAAATGATGCACGAAAATGAAGTGCACAGCTAAGTAAAAAACATGGAACAAGGAACAGCAAAAATTACATTGAATTACAAGAGCACAACGGAATTTGCTGTTAGAAGACACAGCAAAATTACAATGGAATGAAGGAACGTGTTAGTTTAGCGTGTGTGAGTCAGTGATTGATAAGCAGGAAGGAGTAATTAAAATTTGGTATCTATTACACGTGCAAAATTACACAAGATAACAAATGACTCTAAATAGGAACATTCCTGGTTGTTACTGAATTTAATAACAACGCAATTAAAGCAAAAATATGACGACTAGGGAAAAGCTGAGAAAGAACTTTTTTGTATCTATGACGTCACGCTAAATTGCACGTTCTTTTGAATGAACCCGAGCAGCTAAGGTAAAAAGCATAGAAAAAAGTCAGAGATAATGATGCAGAAAAATTAAGTGCAAACGAGATCTTGGCTAGAAGACATGTGACAGCCAGCATCACAACTAATACATCGAATCGTATATGGAATCTGGGATTAGAAGAGAAGCAGCAGTGGGAATTACAACGAGTCCCAAAAGATATCCTATAAAATGATATGCTAAAATATTCTAATGATATCCCAAACATAGGCTAAAGATAATCCTATAAGAAGGATGATTCTTTAATGCCTTAACAGAAAGGAGAAATTGAATTCTTAACTCAACTGAATTACTTATTTGACACCTCATGACTTATAATTAAAAAATAATATATATACTCCCTTTAAACAAGCAACTGCGTATTTTTATGTATGTATGTATGCATGTATTTTTCTTGAAAACAATTTTGAAAGAATTCAAACAGCTAAAGCAGAAATCATGGAAAAATGTCTGATGGAATGATGGACGAAAATGAAGCGCAAACAAAATCTGGAGCTAGAAGACATGCAACAACAAGCACATTACAAATCTCTTACGAAAATAATGGACAACGTAATCTGCGGTTTGAAGAGAAGCTACAGTGAAAATCACAACGAATCCGAGAAGAAAACAAATCCTTTAAAATGGATGGTTCTTTAGCGCATTAATAAGGAGGAGGAATTGAAACCACGCCATTATTTCTTAGATTTCAAAGATTAGAGGTTAAAGAATCAAATATACATAAGCCTGCCGCGTGTTGAGTGCCGAGCAAAGCATGGGCTCCCAATACTATAAAAGAAAATCTAACCTATGGAACCCCTTTGAAACCCTTTTTGGGATTCCATGGAAAGAATAAAATTTATTTAAAAAATGTGCCTATCTTCTTATATCAACACTTTTTTTGGCGTGGGGGGGGAGGAGAGGAGAATTTTGAAAATATTTAAGGCGAGAATACTGTTTGTACTAACAACGGTATCGCAAAGTTTCCATACTCCGCTTGATGCTCAGTATCAAGTGGAGTATGGAAAGATTCCATTTGCATTATATCCTTTTCTTTTCAGTACACTGCGTAGTCGGCTTGGAAGCATAAGTTCATAGAATTTAAATAATATCACAAAAGAAAATAGAATGTATACAATGTGAAGCTTTTACTTAATCAAATAATAGCTTTCGTAATACTGGTGTAGAGGTCCCGAAGGACAAGAAGCTCTCTAAGAAATTTTGACAAAGAAGTTTAGTTTATGGTTTTATTCCTAAGTTTATGGTCTTACATGAGATGAAATATTTTTTTGCAATATTCAGAATTAGGCAGTAAGTAAACACTAAGAATTTTTACAATTCGTTTAACATATAAAAACATCAAATAAGCTCCGCAAAATAGCATAAAGACATGCACTATATGCAAAAGCAGATAGACGAACAACCTTAGTCTGTAAGTCTGTTGATCAGACCCATGTCGCATAACTTATCCGGTGATGCTGGGTTGTGATGTTTCAAGGTGAGCCAAAAGAAACGAATAACATAGCGTTACTGTTACGCCTAAAAGCCATATCTACATTTTGACACTCCTAAGGTGATCACCAAAACTGCTTGATAAGCTGTTCTCAAAGGGAAAATTTAGCAAGTTAATGTAGATCAGGAGGACCAAAGAGCTTAAGAAGGTGCAGCTTTCCTTTGAGGGTGTAGTTGTTTTTGAGAAACAACAGGTTGTAAATGTTTAAATTTGCTAGGACGAAAAGCGTTGTGAAATAAAACTAATTAGTTTCGATGATTTACTTTCGTGGTCCACAGTGGCAACACTGACGAATTTTTGGTACTTCCCTACTAGTTTCAAAATTCTGGTACCACCAAAAAAACATCTTAGAAAATGGGATTTTCAGTTGAAAATAAACCTAAGATAGGTCTAGAGGGCAAAACTGTTTTTGTTTTTGTTACTTTTTGTTTTCTGTTTGGTACTTAAAAGTACCAAACTTGTACTCTTACTTTGGTACTTTCTCTCATTGAAAGAAAAAAAAACAGATTTTTGTATTAAATTTTCAAAAATTTTTAACATAAAAGTCAAGCTAATCTTAAATATGAGCGAGGCTTCCTTCCTTTCAACCCATCGCTCTTTTCGCTAAAGTTTAACTTTTGTACAGCAATGCTTCGAGAATTTTTTTTTCTTCTCCTTTCTGTGTTTTGCTGCGAATACATCTCATTTCTTTTAGTGTCAATACACATTTTTCTTGTAGTTGTAGATGTGAGTAGTAGTAACCATCTATTGAATTTGCTGGCCCCTCCGTACCAAACAGGTTTTTCTGGTAGGTATTCTATTCTACAGGTCATTACACCTTTGCCAAGAGATTTACGCAATACCGGTCCTATAGGTAAGCAAATTTACTGGATTTCTATTTCATGATATACAAGTTTGTTTTTTTTAGGTTAAATCCGTGTCAGAAAAACCGGTGTGTCTTTTTTAGTTGCCAATATATTTAGAATGGTTTTAAGTTGAAAATTGTGACGTAAAAATAATTCAGTTATTTGCTTGCGTGTATAGGAATTCCCATGTTATTTGCTTGCCTGTATTTTGTGTTAAATAAGTAGTTTTTGTATCTTTTAAAAGAGCTTTAATGGGTTTGAGAGACTAAGTTGCCTGATTCCGTGTGGTTTTTATTTAATGAGTTCCAATTAAAAAAGAAGTTTTTTTGTTAAATAAGTAGTTCTTGTTTCTGTTAAAATAGATTTAATTGGTTTGAGAGACTATGTTGACTGATTGCGTGTGGTTGTTCTTCACTTAGTGCTCTTTAAAAAAGAAGTTTTTGTTTTAAATAAGTATTGTTTTTATATTTTAAAATAGATTTAAGGGGTTTGAGAGACTCAGTTGCCTAAGTCCGTGTGGTTTTTCTTTACTTAGTGTTCATTAAAAAAGAAGTTTTTGTTTTAAATAAGTAGTTTTTGTTTATTTGCTTGCATGTATAGGAATTCCCATGTTATTTGCTTGCGTGTATAGGAATTCCCTTGCTATTTTAAGGGCTTATGTCCCCTCCCATGCTATTATAAGAGTTTATGTCCCCTTCCTATGCTATTCCAGGAGCTTATGTTCCTTCCTATGCTATTATAAGGGCTTTTCCGTGCGGTTTTTCTTTACTTTGTACCCAATAAGAACTATATTTTTTGTGTTAAATAAGTAGATCTTGTATCTTTTATGAAAGCTTTACGGGGTTTGACATATTTAAATGTCTGATTCTGTGTGTTTTCTCTTTATATGTTGCTCATCAAAAAATAAATTTTTTTGTTATATAATTAGTTATTTTATATTTTAGAATAGCTTTACTGGGTTTGAGACACTCTGTTGCCTGATTCCGTTTGGTTTTTATTTACTTAGTGCACATTAAAAACTAAATTTTTTTGTTAAATACGTAGTTCTCGTAACTTTTAAGAGAGCTTTATGGCGCTTTAGAAACTCAGTTGTCTGATTCCGTGTGATTTTTCTTATTTGGTGCCCATTAAAAACAAAATTTTTGTGTTAAATAAGTAGTTTTTGTATATTTTAAATGAGGTTTGAGGGGTTTGATAGACTCAGTTGCCTGATTCCGTGTGGTTTTTCTTTACTTAGTGCTCATTAAAAATGAAGTTTTTGGGTTGAATAAGTAGTTCTTGTATCTGTTAAAAGAGCTTTACGGGGTTTGAGAGACTCGGTTGCCTGATTCCATGTGATTTTTCTTTACTTGTTGGACATTAAAAACAAAATTTTAGACTGAAATGTGTTTGATTGGCGGAAGGATGTATTAGCGAAGTTATTGTGGAGGGGCGAGTTGCTAGCGAAAAACCCGTGTGGATGAGTTGAATTAAATTTTTTTTTAACAAGAAATGACTGAAGTGTTTTGGGGAGGGGGGATGGGTTAATTGCCAGAAGGATGTATTAGCGTAGTTATAGTGGAGGGCAAGTTGCTAGCGAAAACCCAGTGTGGATGAGTTGACATACAATATTTTAACAAGAAATGGCTGAAAAGTTTGTTGGGGGGGAGGGGTTGACTGGCAGAAGAATGTATTAGCGAAGTTATAGTTGATGTCGAGTTGCTAGCGAAAAATCTAAGCTAATAGGGGTTTTTGATCGTAAACTCTAGTTTTTTGTTAGAAAATTATGGAAAATAAAATTCGTTGGTTCATAGGTGAAACTTAAGTCCAGGTATGGATCTAAAAATAAACTATTTCTGTAGAATCTGAGCTAATAAGGGTTTTTGACTATAAACTCTAGTTTCCTGTAAGAAAATTATGCAAAATACAATTCTCTCGTTCAAATGTGAAACTTAGGTCCATTCTCTGGTTCAAATGTGGAAAAACCCGTGTGAATTTGTTAAAATAGAAATTTTTTAACAAGAAATGACTGAAAAGTGTTTTGGGGGAGATGGGTTGATTGGCAGAAGGATGTATTAGCTTAGTTATAGTGGAGACCGAGTTGCTAGCGAAAAACCCGTGTGGATGAGTTGAAATAAAAAATTTTAACAAGAAATGTCTGAAAAGTGTTTTGGGGGAGATGGGTTGATTGGCAGAAGGATGTATTAGCGAAGTTATAGTGGAGGGCAAGTTGCTAGTGAAAAATCTAAGCTAATAAGGGTTTTTGACCGTAAACTCTAGTTTTTTGTAAGAAAATTATGGAAAATACAATTTTTTGGTTCATAGATGAAACTTAAGTCCAGGTATGGATCGAAAAATAAACTATTTCTGTAGAATCTGAGCTAATAAGGGTTTTTGACCATAAACTCTAGTTTCCTGTAAGAAAATTATGGAAAATACAATTCTCTCGTTCAAATGTGAAACTTAGGTCAATTCTCTGATTCAAATGTGAAACTTAAGTCCAGTTTTGGATACTCATAATAATGAGGACTGATGGTTCTAATTCAATATTTTTTTTTCAAAAAAAGAAACAATTTTTTTTAAACTTCGAAATTATTCAACTTTATCTTTTTTTTGTACGTATCTTAAAATGACAAAATATGCTTACGGCTCTAACAATTGTACTCTGTGATTGGTCAGAGACACAATGTGGCTTTTCCCATTGGTATTCTATGTCCGGATATCGACACTACCTAGTCTATTGCATTTATTAAATCAGTATTTTTTACGCAGTAGAATGATAAACACATAAGTCATATCTTTTAAAAAAGTGAAGATGGAGCAATTTAATAAAGTGTGTTCACATGTCAATGTTATTGTAGCATTGAATGCTGACAAGGAGAAGTATGTAAACTATGAAACAAGTACAAATGGTAGCACTATTGGAAATGTATGTGTGCATTGTCATGACAGTAAGGAACTTAATTTCTTTGGAGTACCGAAAAAATTCAACTCTTTTTATGGCGGATATGTAAGAGTGAGATATCCAGATGTAACAGCACTCAAAGGGATGGCCAACATAAAAAGAATAGTTGATGACGAGGGACATCTTCTCATTAGTGCTTATGTTAAGAAGTTACCACTTTATTCAGCCCATTATCAACTTTCGGGATTTAGTATTCATTGGCAGATCAAAAGAAGACATGCATACTCTTCTACTAATATCATTAACCATACCTTGTCGACGTGCCTAAACTGTTACCTTTGTAAAAATAATTTTGTAATAGACAGTGAAATTCCAGTAAAAACCAAAAGTGCATTGGCAGAAAATATCACTAAGTAATATAAAGATGAATCGATGAAAAACAAAGTGCCAGCAAACGTCACTACCATTAATCAAACAATTAATGAAACAAATAATAGCAAAGATGAAGTGCATATTGAACATGTGGATGACCCCCATAAGAAATGTGTTCACATGCTAGTATTATTGTAGCATTGAATGCTGACAAGGAGAAGTATTTGAACTATGAAACAAGTAAAAGTGGTAGTACTATCGGAAACGCATGCGTGCGTCGTCATGACACTAAGGAATAAAATTTCTTTGGAGTACCAAAACAATTCAATTATACAAATGGTGGATATGGGAAAGTATCATTTCCAGAGACGTTAGTACTCAAAGAGAATGCCAACATAAAAATAATAGTTGATGAAGAGGGGTATCTTCATGCTAGTGCTATAGGTAACATGCTACCTATAGATAGAACCTTTCGTCGGCTCTTAGGTATTAGCATTCAAATGAAAGCAAAGAGGAAAAGAAAGGCCTACTCTGCTACTAATATCATAAACCATATCTTGTCTACGTGTCTAAATTGTTACCTGTGTAAAAATAATGTGATAATAGACATTGAAATTGCCAAAAAAATAAAAAGGGTATTGTCAGAAAATATCACTACGGAATGTAAAGATGAAACGATGAAAAACAAAGCACTAGCAAACGTTAGTGACATTGATCAAATAGCCAATGAATCAAATAATACCAAATACGAAAAGTATATTGAGCCTGTTCAAGAGACACCAGTAAAAATTGTGTATGATTCAAAATGGAATAATGATTATTCTACTGATTACGAACTAAGAGAAGACAATAACTACAATATCAAGAGAGAACATGGTGAACTATTTTATGGAAGAGATTCAAAATGTCCAAAGTTAATCATTGATATTAATAATGTATCATAATATATTTTTGTATTAATATTCTACATAACATTATTTCATTAAAAATATTACATTGTTATGTGTTCATTATTTTTTAGAGTAAGCTAGCATATCAAGCGTTTAGAATGTCTATTAAAACATCGACGATGTAAGAAAAGGAATTTGCGTACATCTATTGTCAGACACATGGGATAACATTGTCAAAATCTAGGTATCGGAATGCAAAATTTCAGGTAAGTAAGTAAGCAAGTAAGTAAGTAAGTAAGTAAGTAAGTAAGTAAGTAACAAACTCTTTCTTGAATTCACCTCATGGATACACAATGCAGAAATTTCATTTAAGAAATTATGAAAAAATTGTAAGCAAGTAACAAACTCTTTCATGAAGTCACCTTGTGGATGCACAATGCAGAAATTTCATTAAAGAAATTATGAAAAAATTGTAAGTAAGTAGCAAATTCTCTCTTGAATTCACCTGCTGGATAAACAAAAAGACATTTCGTTCAAAAAATTATGACAAAATTCCAAGTAAGTAACAAACTCATTATTGTTTTCACGACTTAGATACACGATGTAGAAATTTAATTCAAGAAAAAAATTGTAAGTAAGTAGCAAATTCTTTCTTGAATTCACCTGTTGGATAAACAAAAAGACATTTCGTTCAAAAAATTATGACAAAATTCCAAGTAAGTAACAAACTCATTATTGTTTTCACGACTTAGATACACGATGTAGAAACTTAATTCAAGAAATTATGAAAAAATTCTCAGTAAGTAACAATTTCTTTCTTGAAGTCAACTCTTGGATATACAATACGGAAATTTAATTCAGTAAATTATGAAAAAATTGTAAGCGAGTAGCAAACTCTTTCCTTAAGTCACCTATTGGATACACAATGCAGAAACTTCATTTAAGAAACTATCAAAAATTGTAAGTAAGTAGCCAATTCTTTCTTGAATTTGCCTCTTGGATAAATAAAAAAGACATTTCATTCCAGAAATTATGACAAAATTCCAAGTAAGTAACAAACTCATTATTGTTTTCAAGACTTAGATACACGATGTAGAAATTTAGTTCAAGAAATTATGAAAAAATTATCAGTAAGTAACAATTTCTTTCTTGAAGTCAACTCTTGGATACACAATACGGAAATTTCATTCAATAAATTATGAAAAAATTGTAAGCAAGTAACAAACCCTTTCCTGAAGTCACCTCTTGGATACACAATGCAGAAACTTCATTTAAGAAATTATCAAAAATTGTAAGTAAGTAGCAAATTCTTTCTTGAATTCGCCTCTTGGATAAACAAAAAAAAGTCATTTCATTCAAGAAATTATGAAAAAATTCTAAATAAGTAACAAATCCTTTCTTGAAGTTACCTCATGGATACACAACACAGAAATTTCATTTAAGAAATTATCAAAAATTGTAAGTAATTAGCAAATTCTTTCTTGAAGTCACCTCCTTTATCAAGTAAAAATACATTTCATTCAAGAAATTATGACAAAATTCTAAGTAAGCAAGATACTGTTTTGTGAATCCTCCTCCTGCATACACAATACAGTTATTTTAATTAATAAATTACAAAAAAATTGTAGGCACGTAACAAACTCTTTCGTGAATACACCTCGTAGATACACAATGAAGAAATTTCATTTAAGAAATTATCAAAAATTGTAAGTAAGTAGTAAATTCTTTCTCGAATTCGCCTCATGGATCAATAAAAAAGACATTTCATTCAAGAAATTATGACAAAATTCTAAGTAAGTCTCTTTCTTGAAGTTAGCTCATGGATACATAATGCAGAAATTTCATTTAAGAAATTATGAAAAAATTTTAAGCAAGTAATAAACTCTTTCCTGAAGTCAACTCGTGGATACACAATGCAGAAATTTTATTAATAAAAATAAGAAAAAATTGTAATTAAGTATTAAAATCTGTCTTGAATTCACCTGTTTGATAAACAAAAAGACATTTCGTTTAAGAACTTATGACAAAATTCCTAGTAAGTAACAAACTCATTATTGTTTTCACGACTTAGATACACGATGTAGAAATCTAATTCAAGAAATTATGCAAAATTCTCAGTAAGTAACAATTTCTTTCTTAAAGTCAAGTCTTGGATACACAATACGGAAATTTTGTTCAGTAAACTATGAAAAAATTCTAAGCGAGTAGCAAACTCTTTCCTGAAGTCACCTCTTGGATACACAATGCAGAAACTTCATTTAAGAAATTATCAAAAATTGTAAGTAAGTAGCCAATTCTTTCTTGAATTCGCCTCTTGGATAAACAAAAAAAGTCATTTCATTCAAGAAATTATGACAAAATTCTAAATAAGTAACAAATCCTTTCTTGAAGTTACCTCATGGATACACAAAGCTTTATTGTTTTCACGACTTAGATACACGATGTAGAAATTTAATTCAAGAAATTATAAGAAAAGGAAAGTAAGTAACAAACTCTTTATTGATTTTCACCTCTTGGATACCAAAAAAAGACATTTCATTCAAGAAATTATGACAAAATTCTAAGTAAGTAAAAAACTCATTCTTGAATTCGCCGTTCACATGCACAATACAGAAATTTCATTATATGGGACCTCTACGCGTGATTAAACACGTTTTGAAACTACATGCTATTTGCTTGCCTTTCCTTGGCACCTTTCCAAACGAGCGGGGATTCCCCACTGGTTCCTACACATTGCAAAAAAGGGACGTGTCTGTGTCGTCTCTGTGATCACACACACATAGAGACGAGACACGCACAGACACGAAACACAAACAGAGTCATAGTGAGAGAGATATCCAAAAAGTTGGGTTGATCTAGGTTCACTTAGAGTGGCGCGCCACTCTAAGTGAACCTAGATCAACCCAACTTTTTGGATATCTCTCTCACTATGACTCTGTTTGTGTGTCGTGTCTGTGCGTGTCTCGTCTCTATGTGTGTGTGATTAAAGAGACGACACAGAGACGACACAGAGACGTCACTTTTTTGCAATGTGTAGGAACCAGTGGGGAATCCCCGCTCGTTTGGAAAGGTGCCAAGGATAGGCAAGTAAAGAGCATGTAGTTTCAAAACGTGTTTAATCACGTGTAGAGGTCCCATAGACTGAAATTTCTGTATTGTGCATGTAAACGGCGAATTCTAGAATGAGTTTTTTACTTACATAGAATTTTCTCATAATTTCTTGAGTTAAAAGTCTTTTTTTTTGTATCTAAGAGATGAAGATCAATAAAGAGTTTTTTACTTACTTTGCTTTTTTTTATAATTTCATGAATTAAATTTATAAATCGTGTATCTAAGTCGTGAAAACAATAAAGCGTTGTGTATCCATGAGGTAATTTCAAGAAAGTATTTGTTACTTATTTAGAATTTTGTCATAATTTCTTGAACGAAATTACTTTTTTTGTTTATCCAAGAGGCGAATTCAAGAAAGAATTGGCTACTTACTTACAATTTTTGATAATTTCTTAAATGAAGTTTCTGCATTGTGTATCCAAGAGATGACTTCAGGAAAGAGTTTGCTACTTGCTTACAATTTTTTCATAATATATTGTATGAAATTTCCTTATTGTGTGTCCAAGAGTTGACTTCAAGAAAGAAATTGTTACTTACTGAGAATTTTTCATAATTTCTTGAATTAAATTTCTACATCGTGTATCTAAGTCGTGAAAACAATAATGAGTTTGTTACTTACTTGGACTTTTGTCATAATTTCTTGAACGAAATGTCTTTTTGTTTATCCAGCAGGTGAATTCAAGAAAGAATTTGCTACTTACTTAAAATTTTTTCATAATTTGCTTAATGAAATTTCTGCATTGTGTATCCACGAGGTGACTTCAGGAAAGAGTTTGTTACTTGCTTACAATTTTTTCATAATTTCTTAAATGAAATTTCAGCATTATGTATCCATGAGGTAACTTCAAGAAAGAGTTTGTTACTTACTTAGAATTTTATCATAATTTCTTGAATGAAATGTCTTTTTTATTGATCCATGAGGTGAATTCGAGAAAGAATTTTCTACTTACTTACAATTTTTGATAATTTCTTAAATGAAATTTCTGCATTGTGTATCCACGAGGTGTATTCAAGAAAGGGTTTGTTACTTGCTTACAATTTTTTCGTAATTTCTTAAATGAAATATCTGTATTGTGCATTCAGGAGGAGGATTCAAGAAACAGTTTGTTACTTACTCAGAATTTTGTCATAATTTCTTGAATGAAATGTCTTTTTTATTTAACCAGGAGGCGAATTCAAGAAAGAATTTGCTACTTACTTACAATTTTTGATAATTTCCTAAATGAAATTTCTGTGTTGTGTATCAATGAGGTAACTTCAAGAAATTATTTGTTACTTATTTAGAATGTTGTAATAATTCATTTAATGAAATGACTTTTTTTTGTTTATCCAAGAGGCGAATTCAAGAAAGAATTTGCGACTTACTTACAATTTTTTATAATTTCTTAAATGAATTTTTTGCATTGTATATACAAGAGGTGACTTCAGGAAAGGGTTTGTTACTTGCTTACAATTTTTTAATAATTTATTGAATGAAATTTCCGTATTGTGTATCCAAGAGTTGACTTTAAGAAAGAAATTGTTACTTACTGAGAATTTTTTCATAATTTCTTGAATTAAATTTCTACATCGTGTATCTAAGTCGTGAAAACAATAATGAGTTTGTTACTTACTTGGAATTTTGTCATAATTTCTTGAATGAAATGACTTTTTTGTTTATCCAAGAGGCGAATTCAAGAAAGAATTTGCTACTTACTTACAATTTTTGATAGTTTCTTAAATGAAGTTTCTGCATTGTGTATCCAAGAGGTGACTTCAGGAAAGAGTTTGTTACTCGCTTACAATTTTTTCATAATTTACTGAATGAAATTTCCGTATTGTGTATCCAAGAGTTGACTTCAAGAAAGAAATTGTTACTTACTGAGAATTTTTTCATAATTTCTTGAATTAAATTTCTACATCGTGTATCTAAGTCGTGAAAACAATAATGAGTTTGTTACTTACTTGGAATTTTGTCATAATTTTTTGAACGAAATGTCTTTTTGTTTATCCAACAGGTGAATTCAAGAAAGAATTTGCTACTTACTTACAATTTTTTTCTTGAATTAAATTTCTACATCGTGTATCTAAGTCGTGAAAACAATAAAGAGTTTGTTACTTACTTGGAATTTTGTCATAATTTTTTGAACGAAATGTCTTTTTGTTTATCCAGCAGGTGAATTCAAGAAAGAATTTGCTACTTACTTACAATTTTTTCATAATTTCTTTAATGAAATTTCTGCATTGTGTATCCACGAGGTGACTTCATGAAAGAGTTTGTTACTTGTTTACAATTTTTTCATAATTTCTTAAATGAAATTTCTGCATTGTGTATCCATGAGGTGAATTCAAGAAAGAGTTTGTTACTTACTTACTTACTTACTTACTTGCTTACTTACTTACCTACAATTTTTCATTCTGATACCTAGATTTGGACAATGTTATCCCATGTGTTTGACAATAGATGCACGCAAATTCCTTTTCTTACATCGTCGATGTTTTAATAGACATTCTAAACGCTTGATATGTTAGCTTACTCTAAAAAATAATGAACACATAAAAATGTAATATTTTTAATGAAATAATGTTAAGTAGAATATTAATACAAAAATATATTATGATACATTATTAATATCAATGATTAACTTTGGACATTTTGAATCTTTTCCATAAAATAGTTCACCATGTTCTCTCTTGATATTGTAGTTATTGTTTTCTCTTAGTTCGTAATCAGTAGAATAATCATTATTCCATTTTTAATCATACACAATTTTTACTGGTGTCTCATGAACAGGCTCAATATGCTTTTCGTCTTTGGTATTATTTGATTCATTGGCTGTTTGATCAATGCCAGTAACGTTTGCTGGCGCTTTGTTTTTCATCGTTTCATCTTTATATTCCATAGTGATATTTTCTGACAATACCCTTTTTATTTTTCTGGCAATTTCAATGTCTATTATCACATTATTTTTACACAGGTAACAATTTAGACACGTAGACAAGATATGGTTTATGATATTAGTAGCAGAGTAGGCCTTTCTTTTCCTCTTTGCTTTCATTTGAATGCTAATACCTAAAAGCCGACAAAAGGTTGTGTGCTATAGCATGTTACCTATAGCACTAGCATGAAGATACCACTCTTCATCAACTATTATTTTTATGTTGGCATTCTCTTTGAGTACTAACATCTCTGGAAATGATACTTTCCCATATCCACCATTTGTATAATTGAATTTTTTTGGGTATTCCAAAGAAATTTAATTCTAAAGTGTCATGACAACGCACGCACACGTTTCCGATAGTGCTACCACTTGTACTTGTTTCATAGTTCAAATACTTCTCCTTGTCAGCATTCAATGCTACAATAACACTAGCATGTAAACACATTTCTTATGGGGGTCATCCACATGTTCAATATGCAAATCATCTTTGCTATTATTTGGTTCATTAATTGTTTGATTAATGGTAGTGAAGTTTGCTGGCACTTTGTTTTTCATCGATTCATATTTATATTCCTTAGTGATATTTTCTACAAATGACCTTTTGGTTTTTCCGGTAATTTAAATGTCTATTACAACATTATTTTTACAAATGTAACAGTTTCGGCACGTCGACAAGATATGGTTTATGATATTAGTAGAAGAGTATGCATGTCTTCTTTTGATCTTCCGTTGAATGCTAATACCCGAAAGTTGACGATGGGGTGTAACAAGAGGTAGCATGTTACCACAAGCACTGGCAAGAAGATGTCTCTCTTCATCAACTATTAATTTTATGTTGTCATTTTGTTTTGGTGCTATCACCTCTGAATAACTACTCTTACATATCCGCACTAACAAAAGTTGATCTTTTTTTGTACTTCAAAGAAGTTAAATTCCTTACTGTCATGACAATGCAAAATTACATTTTCGATTGTGCTACCATTTTTACTTCTTTCATAGTTTAAATACTTCTCCTTGTCAGCATTCAATGCTACAATAACATTGACATGTGAGCACACTTTATTAAAATGCATCATCTTCACTTTTTTAAAAGATATGACTTATATGTTTATTGTTCCACCGCGTAAAAATACTTCTTGGTGGCATGTAATTGACAAGGTAGTGTTAATATTTGGAAACGGAATGTAAGTGGGAAAGCCAAACTGTGTCTGTGGCCGTTCACAGAGTACAAATTTTAAAGTCATATGAATATTTTGTCATTTTTAGATGCGTACAAACAAAATAAAGTTGAATAATTTCGAAGTTTAAAAAAAATAGTTTGTTTTTATGAAAAAAAAATATGGAATTAGAAACATCAGTCCTCATTATTATGAGTATCCAAAACTGGACTTAAGTTTCACATTTGAACCAGATAATGGACTTTTGTTTCATATTTGTGTCAGATAGTTGTATTTTCCTTAGTTTTATTTCAGGAAACTACAGGTTACGGTAAAAAACCCTTATTAACACAAATACTATAGAAATATCTATTTTTTGGATTTAAACCTGTACTTAAGTTACACTTATTAGCCATCAAATTGCATTTTCCATAATTTTCTTACGAAAAACTAGAGTTTACGGTCAAAAACCCTTATTTGCATAGATTTTTCACTAGCAACTTGCCCTCCACTATAACTTCGCTAATACATCCTTCTGCCAATCAACCCATCTCCCCCAAAACACTTTTCAGACATTTCTTGTTAAAATTTTTTATTTCAACTCATCCTCACGGGTTTTTCGCTAGCAACTCGGTCTCCACTATAACTATGCTAATACATCCTTCTGCCAATCAACCCATCTCCCCCAAAACACTTTTCAGTCATTTCTTGTTAAAAAATTTCTATTTCAACTCATTCACACGGGTTTTTCCACATTTGAACCAGAGAATGGACCTAAATTTGCCATTTGAACGAGAGAATTGTATTTTGCATAATTTTCTTATGTGAAACTAGGGTATATGGTAAAACACACTTAATAGATCAGATAAAACAGATACAGCTTATTTTTTAATCAATATCTTAACCTAAGTTTCTCATCTGAACAAATGAATTATATTTTCAATAATTTTATTTCAAAAAACTATCGTTTACGATCATAAGCCCCTATTAGTTTAGATTTTTCACTAGCAACTCGCCCTCCACTTTAACTTCGCTAATACATCCTTCTGCCAATCAACCCATCTCCCCCAAAACACTTTTCAGTCATTTCTTGTTAAATTTTTTTATTTCAACTCATCCACACGGGGTTTTCGCTAGCAACTTGCCCTCCACTATAACTACGCTAATACATCCTTCTGGCAATCAACCCATCCCCCCCAAAAAAAACACTTCAGTCATTTCTTGTTAAAAAAAAAATTATTTCAACTCATCCACACGGGTTTTTCGCTAGCAACTCGCCCTCCACTATAACTTCGCTAATACATCCTTCCGTCAATCAAAAACTTTTCAGTTTAAAATTTTGTTTTTAATTTCCAACATGTAAAGAAAAAGCACATGAAATCAGGCAACCGAGTCTCTCATACCCCTTAAAGCTCTTTTAAAAGATACAAGAACTACTTATTTAACACAAAAACTTCTTTTTTAATTAGCACTAAGTAAAGAAAAACCACACGGAATCAGGCAACTGAGTCTATCAAACCCCTTAAAGCTCTTTTAAAAGAAATAAAAACTACTTATTTAGCACAAAAATTTCGTTTTTAACGGGCATCAAGTAAAGAAAAATCACGCGGAATCAGATAACAGAGTCTCTCAAACCCCGTAAAGCTCTTTTAAAAGATAAAAGGACTACTTATTTAACAAAAAAATTTCGTTTTTAATGAGCACTAAGTAAAGAAAAACCAAACGGAATCAGGCAACAGAGGGTCGCAAACCCCGTAAAGCTCTTTTAAAAGATACAAGAACTACTTATTTAACACAAAAATTGTGTTTTTAATGGGCACCGAGTAAAGAAAAACCACACGGAATCAGGCAATCGAGTCTCTCAAACCCCGTAAAGCTCTTTTAAAAGATATGAGAACTACTTATTTAACACAAAAATTTTGTTTTTAATGGACACCAAGGAAAGTAAAACCACACGGAAAAGCCCTTATAATAGCATAGGAAGGAACATAAGCTCCCGGAATAGCATAGGAAGGGGATATAAACTCTTATAATAGCATGGGAGGGGACATAAGCCCTTAAAATAGCATGGGAATTCCTATACACGCAAGCAAATAACATGGGAATTCCTATACATGCAAGAAAATAAACAAAACTACTTATTTAAAACAAAAACTGCGTTTTTAATGACCACTAAGTAAAGAAAAGCCACTCGGAATCAGGCAACTGAGTCTCTCAAACTCCTTAAAGCTTTTTTAAAAGATAAAAAAACTACTGATTTAAAAAAAAAACTTCGTTTTTAATGAGCACTAAGTAAAGAAAAACCACACGGAATCAGGCAACTGAGTCTTTCAAACCCCTTAAAGCTCTTTTAGAAGATACAAAAACTTCTTATTTAACACAAAATACAGGCAAGCAAATAACATGGGAATTCCTATACACGCAAGCAAATAACTGAGTTATTTTTACGTCACAATTTTCAACTTAAAACCATTCTAAATATATTGGCAACTAAAAAAAACACACCGGTTTTTCTGACACGGATTTAACCTAAAAAAAACAAACTTGTATATCATGAAATAGAAATCCAGTAAATTTGCTTACCTATAGGACCGGTATTGCGTAAATCTCCTGGCAAAGATGTAATGACCTCTAGAATAGGACTACCTGAAAAACCTGTATGGTACGGAGCGGCCAGCAAATTCAATAGATGGTTACTACTGATGTGAAATACCGGGTTTCCGGTTCAGTCATTAATGAAGTATCTATCTATCCATCCATCTGGTGAGTGTGGAGCTGGAAGACGAGAGAGGATAAATTAAGTAATTTGTTTTTGATCTGTTATTAATATATTCGTTTTATTATATTATTTTTCTTTATTATTTATTTATTTTTCTTTTTATTATTTTTTTTCATAATTTATTATTCAGTAATTATTATTATTATCTCTTTTCTTTTATATTTCTTTGTTTGTGTTTATTTCAGTGATGATTTGGTTAGTTTTATAATTTAGTAAATTTGTACTGGTTGCGTTTTTCTAGCATATATGTGCTTTATTTGTAACCGGTCGTCAAGCCGGCATGAATCATTTTTAAGTAAAGTTGTTAAATCTTGAATCTTTAAGCTTCGAGAACAAGGTGTCATTTAGTGCGTATTTTAAAAATCATTTTCAGAGGCAATGCGGTAGCGTTGCCTATAGTAAAGGCCATACGGCTCCAATGTTTTATTATTTATTTTTTTCAGAGGCACTTCATATGGAAGGGGTTGCCGTAGAAGCTTCTAAGGGGGCTTATTTGATTGGAAATCGAGAGTTCTAGTGCCCTTTTTAATAGTCGAAAATGATTGGAGGGTAACTAGCCTCCCAACCCCCCCCCCCCCACGCCCATCATTCCCCCAAACACATCCAATCAAAATTTTGAGATAGCCACTTTGTTCAGCGTAGTTGATTTCCAGATAGAAAATATATTTTTGAGGACACTCCCCAACAACCGTCAGATATGACCTGGGGGCATATAAGGTTTTTATATAAGGCGTTGTCGTAGAAACTTCAAAACAGGCTCATTCGATTGGAAATTAAACAGCTAATAGTCAAAAGTGATTGGAGTGTAACTAGCCCCCCCCCACGCCCATCATTTACCGAAACACATCAAATCAAAATTTTGAGATAGCCATTTTGTTCAGCATAGGTTATATCCAGATTAAAAATATATTTTTGAAGAGGACACTCCCCCACAGCCCTCAAGGCAATGGTTTTAAGTTATGCCCTGGGAGCATATAAGATTTTTATAGAATGCGTTGTCGTAGAAACTTCAAAACAGGCTCATTTGGTTGGAAATTTAAGGGCTAGTGCCCTTTTTAATAGTCGAAAGTGATTGGAGTGTAACTAGCCCCCCCCCCCCCTGACGCCCATCATTTCCCCAAACACATCCAATCAAAATTTTGAGATAGCCATTTTGTTCAGCGTAGTTGATTTCCAGATAGAAAATATATTTTTGAGGAGGACACTCCCCCATAACCCTCAGGGTAAGGGTTTTAAGTTAAGCCCTGGGGACATATAAGGTCTTTATAGAAGGTGTTGTCGTAGAAACTTCAAAACAGGCTCATTCAATTGGAAATTAAAGGGCTAGTGCCCTTTTTAATTGTCAAAAATGATTGGAGGGCAAGTAGCCCCCCCCCACACGCCCATTATTCCCCCAAACACATCCAATCAAAATTTTGAGATAGCTATTTTGTTCAGCGTAGTTGACTTCCAGATAGAAAATATGTTTTTGAGGAGGACAGTCCCCCACAACCCTCAGGGCAAGGATTTTACGTTATGCCCTGGGGGTATATAAGGTTTTTTATAGAAGGTGTTGTCGTGGAAACTTCAAAACAGGCTCATTCTATTGGAAATAAAAGGGCTAGTGCCTTTTTTAATAGTCGAAAATTATTGGAGGGCAACTAGCCCCCCCCCCCACACGCCCATTATTCCCCCAAACACATCCGATCAAAATTTTGAGATAGCCATTTTGTTCAGCAGAGTTGTTTTCCGAATGGAACATGTATTTTTGAGGAGAACATTCCCTCCCAAACCCAAGGGCAAGTGTTTTGAGCTAATTCCTGGGGTCAATAGTGTTTTTAATAGAATACGTTTTTGTCGAAACTTCAAAACAGGCTTAAACAACTTGAACTCAAAGGGCTAGTACCCTTTTTAATAGTCGAAAGTGATTGGAGTGTAACTAGCCCCCTCCCCCCCCCCCCACGCCCATCATTTCCCGAAACACATCCAATCAAAATATTCAGATAGCCATTTTGTTCAGCGTAGTTGATTTCCAGATAGAAAATATGTTTTGAGGAGGACACTCCCCCACAACCCTCAGGGCAAGGGTTTTAAGTTATGCCCTGGGGGCATATAAGCTTTTTATAGAAAGCGTTGTCGTAGAAACTTCAAAAAAAGGCTCATTCGATTGGAAATTCCGAGAGCTAGTGCCCTTTGTAATAGTCGAAAGTGATTTGAGGGCAACTAACCCCCCTCTCACGCCCACCTTTTCCCCAAACACATAGAATAAAAATTTTAAGACAGCCATTTTATTAAACGTAGTTTTAAGTTCTGGAAATTAGGTCTTTGAGGATTACAACTCCCCCAAAGCCCGCAGGGCAAGGGTTGTAATTTCAGGATTCTCCAAATCCTTCATATTATTTCTTATGGAAGGGATGCTCGTATAAACTTTGGAGAGGGCTCAGTTGATTGAAAATTGAAAGTTCTTGTTCACTTTTTAAGAGTCAAAAGAGATTGAAGGGAAACTAGCCCCTCTCCCTCCTCCACGCCCTAAAAGCATCAGATATAAATTTTGAGATAGACATTTTGTTAAAATAGTTCAAACTTCTTATAACAAAAAACTTAGGTGTCGAAACAGCCCACCAGGGCCCGGGGGGTGGCGTTATAAGTTATGCCATGGGGCATAACTTATTAAAGGGGGTTTATAACTTACGGGATGGGTTTTTGTATGGGAAGAACTCATGGGAAATCTATTATAATTATCCAATTATAAGGTTAAAATACATATTCTGTGATAGATGCAAAATTGCTTTGGCACACAAATTCCTATTAAGGTCAATTCAAAACAGTCGTGATTCCTTTGTGTCAGCAAGTGAAATGGTCTAAACCCCCTTATTGGATTTATTTTTTCTATCCATTCATTGTTGTCAATCGCTGTCCACAAGTTATGCAAGCTGTCTATTGTTCATTTATAAGGTTTTTATCAAAGAGCTAATCGTACAGACTTTGAAAAAAGCCTCATTCGACTTCAAATGAAAGTTCTAGATCGGTTTTTTAAAATCAAGAATAATTGGACAGTAAGCACTCCCCCCTCCATGCCATAAAGACTTGAAACTTTTTGCAATCAAAAACGAACAAAAATTAATTAAATAAACTTTCCGAAAAATAATTTTTTCAAAGAAAAGTAAAGGTAATTTTAAACCTACGATCAGCAGATACAAATACCTGTTAAAATTCAAACTCAAAAGGACCAGAAAATACCATTAAAAAATAATTGAAACCCAAAACAAAAAGAAATTAAATAAAAAATCATAGCAAAAAATATACAACAAATAATAATCAAAATGAATTAATAGATCTTAAAGCAAGTAATAATTACATTGAAAATAAAAATGAAGTTTAAAACAAAAACAAATATTTTGCTATTAAATTATAAATGAAACTTAAAACGAACAGAAATTAAATAAACAATCAATGCGTACAAACATGCAATATATATTAATGTAAATGAATAAATAAATCTTAAAACGAGTGAAACTTAAATTGAATATGCAAATCAAGTTTGAATCGAATAAAAATAACTAGAAACAAGAGTTTGGGTATCGTCTCACTGCAGAAGCCTAAAACCTACTGCTTCATTGGCGCTTTACTTAAAACGAATTATATTACAAATGTTTTCTTTTGTACTTAATATTGAAAATAAATATTAAAATTACAGTAAAATGTTGAACTGATGAGCTTTTAGCAATTAATATCATTATGCATCAAATATTCAGTTTAATTTATTAGTTCTTTTCAAGATTAGTCAAGACAAATATAGTTTCACTACCAGCAAAATTTGGATACTGCCCCCTTCTTTAACTGTAAAAACCTAAAGCCTTCAGCGTCATTGGTGCTTCACTGAAAACGAATTACTCGTATATTACAAATTTATTATTTTCCAGTTCTTACAGCATTGAAAATGAAAATAAAAATTACAGTGAAAAAAAATCTTGAACTGATGGATCTTTCAACAATTAATATCATTATTTATCTAATATGCAATTTGGTTTTGTTTATACTTTCCAAGACTGTTCAAGACTCATTTAGTTTTGCCATTTTTTTTAAATCTGCCATTTTTTGTAACTATTCGTGTTAGTTTGTTATGAAAACATTCTATGGCTTCTAGGCATTTCTATTTGAGCGGAAAACTGCACCTCAAACTTTGTGGAACATGTATTTTCTTGCATGAAACACCGAAATATAATAAAATATCAAGTTTCGGAGTGTTCCACCGCTCACAAGCAAGTGCGATTGGTATTTTTGAATCCGCATGGTCAATATAGAGGGTGGAGGGTAGGCTAATTCTCGTAGCAGCCCCAATCCGTCGTGGTATGGTTAACATTTTCAAAACCTGGCGTCCGGACTATCATATAATCTCAAATCAGTATCAATAAATAAATAAAACCCAAAACGAACAAAAATTAAAATAAATATTAGAGTCAAACTCAAAACGAGCATAAATTAATGTGAGTAGGGTTCAAAACCCCTATTCTTTCTAAAAGCCAGAATATAATTTGTACTTTACTGAAAAAAATCAAATGAGTTTACCGAAAAAAAATTTGCATTGTCAATTTAATATACATATGCTGATATTTATTCCCTAAAATCTTAATTAATTTTTGATTTCTTAAAGTTACAAAAGTGAAAATATTTCAAAGAATTGTTTTCAGTAAAGCGCCAATGACGTAGTAGGTTTTTAGGCTTCTGCAGTGAGACGATACCCAAACTCTTGTTTATAGTTATTTTTATTCGATTCAAACTTGATTTACATATTTAATTTAAGTTTCACTCGTTTTAAGATTTATTTATTCATTTACATTAATATATATTGTATGGTTGTTCGCATTGATTGTTTGTTTAATTTCTGTTCGTTTCAAGTTTCATTTATACTTTAATAGCAAACCTGAGCTTAAGTTTAAAATGGCCTTTACTTTTCTTTAAAAAACGTATTTTTTAGAGTTTTTTAATTAATTTAATAAAAACAGCTATCGTCGTTACTGCTAGTGCTACAACTAGTTTACGCTTCCTTTTACAACATACTAAGTACTAAGTAGGACTTATTACACTAGTAAAAAAAGGAACGGATGAATTACTGAAACGATTAGCTCTGCAGTGCACTGGTTCAAGCTTATTCTTGTGGCGCATGTTTCGGTCGACTGCAGCGACGAGGGGTAGTAGGAAACGTATGGTTTTGGGCTATATATTTAAGCATAAGGGGGGGGGGGGGGTTGGTAAAGTAAAGTGGAGCCGCAGTCGAAATGTGTTAGCTACAATTATTCGGCATATTATGAACTAAGAATTGTTTTCTTAACATATTTCCTTCTCAAAAGTCCCAATTCTAGACTTATACTGGACCCTAAAGAGATGCTTATTTCCTGTCATTACTCGACGATATTAGCAACAATAAAAGTAGTAGACTATCTTGACATTCATTATTTTGTTCTCTTTTTCAATATAGTCGTCATAACTCTGGCAATTCACCCTCCTCCCTGACAATCTCTTATAATGTATTTTTTTCGTTGTTTATCATTTCGTGATGCAATCTTTATATTCTGTTTATCACTGAAAAGCACAGAGTGTCCAACGTTTCATATCAGATGGTACCTAAGTTCTTTAAAGATGGGATTCGTAGAGCAGCGAGGATGGATTCGTATGTGACATAGGATGACATACTTGGTTCCTAGGATGATTTTTAAGGCTCTTTTCTGCACTGTTTCAATTTCGTCGCTGAGGTAGTTGATGTTATACGCTTGTATTTCCCAAACTGGGCATGTATATTCGGGCAGTGTATATAGAAAACCCGAATCGACGCGATGTGGTTAAGGACCGCAGCGCACAGTTGCCCTTTCTTACAAGGTTCGTGACGTGTGGGCTAAATGAACAATCGTTTACTTAACCTCAAACAAAAGACAACAACAGTCGACTGTTTTCTGACTATGATTTATCAATAACTGATAATAAAAACGTCAATAAAACAGTAACTGGCCGTAACAGATATATCCAGGGACGCAAATTCACGAAAACGTAGAGAGGGGGAGGGACGAGGATTATTTTTTTTTAATGAAGACGCAAAAAACGATATTTTGCGAGGGGGGAGGCAAATTTGTCAATATAAACATCGAAAAAATTTTTTTCAAAGTATAGGGAAGGGCAAAAAAGTCTTAGATGGTGGCAACTGTCCCCCTCTGCCCCCGAACCCATTTCACTGGAACCTCTGGGCACATTACCTTATGTGTTGTGTGAAAGCCACAATACTTTAAATTAGAATTAACCCTTTTAAACTGACATTCAATTTACTGACTTTAAATCTAAATTTAAATTGACACCTGCAAAAGCAAAACAAAAACAAGGAAACGATTCAAGAAAAATCTTTTATTCCTTGAAATTCTGAAACGTACAAAGAAACATCCAAACTATTATATTATAGAAACTCGTGAAGAAACTTTTAATTGACTATCGAATCAATAACATTTATTCCTAAGGTAAATGGCAAACTCTGTAGACGCATTAACCCCTCCAAGATCAAAATAATTAAAGGAAATAAGTTTGGAAACTCAAGTTCAGACGACTTCAGTTAGGACACTGAGTGTTCAAGGGGAAAAAAAACAATGTAAAATTAGGAGGAAGCAAAACTGGGTATTTTATTGAGAGTTGGGGAGCTAAGAAATTTTTAAATACTAAGTGTCTAAAAATTAAGTACTTAAATTAGGTCTTAAATTAGGTACTTAAATTAGTACTTAAATTAGAATTTGGACGAGTATATAGATAACACACGTGTGTGGAGACATAGAAATAAAACAAAAAATTAACTTTTCAGCGCCTAGGAACATAAAGCAAAAAAAACTACCGAAATTTGTTCATCAGAGGGAATAGTTATATTTACCATTTAAACATAAAATGCGCTTAGGAATACAAGGCAAAAAAAGCTACCGAAATTTGCTCACCAGAAGAATAGTTATATTTACCATTTAAAAGAAGAAATGCGCCTAGGAATATAAGGAAAAAAAAAGCTATCGAAATGTGTTCACCAGATAGTTAAATTTACCATCTTAACAAAAAATACAGAGATATGTATCTTTATTCACTCACAAAAAGTACTTAGGGCTGGTTTCATTTTCTAGTAGAATTTTTTTATGCTAATATTCTGATAAACTAGACCTCAAGTAATTTCGAATAGAATTCGGAATAAGTGCTCCTGATTGCAACTTTTTAGACAGTATTCTGAATAGAATTGGTAGCAACCGTTGAACTGTTATTTAAAAATGTTCACCCTTTATTGCTTCCATAATGATTAATTTTTCCCGTTTCCCATTTATCAACGTAAATGGCACTAAGTCCCATTAATGCTCTAAAGTGTAAATTAGAATCCATGAATAAGGTTACAACTCTGTAGACACTCGGCTACGGGAATTCAAAAAGCAGTATGCTACAAAAAATAAATCTTAAATAAAAGTACGAAAGTTGAAAACACGTTTTGGGGTTTTAGATTGAACTGCTGTTTGCACAAGAGGGATAAAGGGGGCAAAAACCCTTTCTATGATCCTTTCAAAATGTGTATACTATGGAAAACAAAAGTAAAAGCTTCTAATTAAAAAAAAGCAAAGTTCAGCTATCAAAATGGCTAAATGAAGCTATCTCAGAAACAGCATAGCTGATCAGCTTAACCCTTTCGAAAATATGTTCTTTGGTCATGGGGACTTGGAATACACCCCTTAGCCCCCCCCCCCGGTTGGTGGCAGTAAAAAAAAATCCTTGAAAGGGAAAGGAGACAAAATAGATTTGACCCTGACAAATTTTGGAACAAACTTGGAAAAAATTTTGCAGTAGAGCACTGAAACCAAAAAAGGAGTTTTTAGTATTTCGACTATCATAAACGAACGTTTTTTTAAACAGCCTTCAAGACAAGACAGATGTGTACATACATAGGTATTTGAACTTTGGAGCCTGTCCCCACCCTCTAAATCGTAATTTTCCCCAAATTTTTTGGACCTTCCTATTTAAATTGCAAACGAAAGATTATTTGGCCCTTTAAATAATATTTGGCCCTCCTTGGCACTTCCTACATGCCTGGAAGTAGAAACAATGTTTATGCAAACGCACAAGGTTCAAACTTCTACTGCATTTGAGAAAAGAACATATAGCGGAATTGGGAGGGAATAAAGTTCTAATCACCTTAAGACCCAAACAAGATATAGGAAAATCGATGACTCACTCACTGAAAGAGCATATTTCGTTTAGTAACATTTTTTTTATAAATGCGACTTTCAAGACAAGTGTTACATACAGCCTTTTGAATTACCGTGCTGCATTTAATTACCAAAATAATGAATTTACATTTCATATAAGACCAACTAATAAAGTATAACGAGTCAGATTGTGTCATTTTTATTCTTGGGGCATTTTAGTTCTTGGGCCATTCGTACGTCTCAGGCAAGGCAGAAAAACCATCGTAGTTGTAATCGTAAGTCTGGTCTTCTATAAATTTTCTTTTGTTACTTGGTTCGGGATAAGTTGAGGCTTTTCCTGAAAAGAAGAAGCTTCTATTTGTATCTTAATTCTGTAACTATAAATTCAAGGATTGAGACAACAGCTAAAAAAGGAAACAGCTTTTAACTTTATATTAAAAAACCTAACATATCTTAGAATGTTGCTTGAAATTGTGCAGGTAAGCACTAACATAGTTTCGTTTTCATGAAGTAAGGAATACGGAGTGGCTTAACTTTGACCTAAAGCTCTTAAATGGACAAACAGTAAAGCGGACATCGACAGAATTTTCACCAATAAATACTTTTGCTCGTTTTTTTTTTAAGAAGAAAATTGCTTTGTCCAAAATGATTCAAAAGGAATTAATCCTCCATATTGCAAAAGCACTTAATATACAATAGATTACCTGGGCGTCCGTGCCCTCAGTGACCTTGCTACTACTGAAATATCCCAAAACCTAGCATTGCTCAAGAAGCATAAAAATGCTCCAATCTTTACGCAAACATACAAGCCTTGAAAAAAACGAAACTTTAACACTTCCTCCAACACTTGAAAGAAACGAACAATAGTGTCCTACTTTACAATAAACACAATAAATAAAAGTTGGGGATGCAGTAAAATACCAGCAAAGACTAGTGTTACACAGTACTTAAATACGAAAAGGTCCCAGTAACCAGAATTTGCCATCCCTCTTTATGCAACACCAGCTAGTTCACCCGGAACGAGTTGCCTTATCAGATTATTGCAAACGGCAGTGCCACGCGCTATTTCAATTTCCATCATGTTTTTTTAGGCTTATTTGTAATTGAGTTTAAAAGTCCATTCACAATGAGATTGAGATGAACGCAAGATGTAATTCATACATATTCATCACGCCATAAGATAAAGGAGAAATTTCAAATTTTGTAAATAGCGCCTTTAGGTCTCTCATACCTGTTGGATTTCACTGTGTAGTTTCCATCAAGATGACACCCTTTTTAGGTGCCTTTGTTTCTAAAATTATGCAAATCTTTATATGGTGACAGCTTTTAATGAGTATCCTTAAAAAATGCTTTCTCCATTGAGAATCAGCATGAATGATAGATTTTGCTGTTGCAAATGTTGTAACCGAAATGTTTTTGAAGTTTCGGTTTCTATTGACAGGGGTTGCTTTTACTTGAGTTTGTTACTACGAACACTTTGATCCAAGGCTATCTTAAATGTCAAGGAGGGCCAATAATCCCTACTTCAACTCCCGTTTTTTTTTAAAATCAAGCTTAATTTTCATGAAACAAAGCTTCGAGAATGATTTTAGTCCCTGAAAAAATGTATTACTTGAATATTTATTAGGACGGTGAAGCTGGAATTATTTACAAATTATTAAAATTATTTGACACATTTAATTATTTACACATTCATTACAAAAATTATTTACAGAGTGATAATTTGCTTGGTTTTAAATGCAAATACTATGAACAAACATGTTTTACAGGGGGGGATGTTCCCCACGAACAGGAGCAGGAGGCAACGCTCCCTGGGAAAACTAGAAGGCATTATAGGCTACATTGTATATAAATAGGAAATGGACAAATATTATCATTTAAACTCAGTCAAGGCAAAGCTCCTGCTAGCCCTTCCAAACCCAACCCCTCCCCCAGTACAAGAAACTTCCAAGTGACACTCATGAAGCCCAGCCTCGATTTTTACCTCTATACTGGCAGGCAAGGGAATGTAATCTTTTACAAAGATTATCGTAATCGGCGGGGCGCTATCGCCCCAGTCCTAATATTAAAGGCATAGACCAAAAATGTTCCCTGGAATAAAGAGGGATTAGAGATCAATTTCTTCCATTTCCTTCCTCCGAGTCAAGAGAGTCAGGAAATTTCGGCATAAAACGTAGATTTTGAGGGTTTAGGCAAACTCCCTCCGCCTACACAAAGACTAATTGGCCCTCCTCCTGCTCCAAAGACTAATTGGCCCTCCTTATACAGTATTATCAAGCCTAAAATGAAGGAACTTAGTTAAATGAAACTTTAAAAGATGTTTATATCAACCGTTTATTTTGTGGTGTGTCGTTTACTAGGCTACAATATTTCCTCTAAATACTTAAATATTTAATTAAATCAACATCCTGGAGATTTCTCCATTGACACTGAGATACCCCCCCCGCTAATTAGTTATAATTGTTATGAAACCTACACCAGATTACACCAAAGGCTTTAACAAGCTGCTTTTCGTTAATGAAAATAATAAACACTCATTATTAGTTGCCGCAAGATATAAAATGCGATTGTTAGATATTTGCCATTGTCAAGGGTTTGATGGGGAACTATTCCAGACTAATCCAAACTAATCTGCTCATGTCAGTGTCTAGGTAAGTAGATCCAGTAAGAAGCAGAGTACGTAATCTTGTCTAGGGGTAAGCAAATTCGTATTGCTGCATCAATTGGTTAAATTCTGTGGCGTTAAGCAAATTGGGCGTAAGTCCAGTTTTTTCCGAAAATGAATTATGCATATGGTTTATAAGGGCTCAAAGAGATCTATCGATTGGTCTACTCAAAATGGGCTTATCTTCAATTCTGACCGAGTTATAAATTGTTCCAAAAGGGCGTAACAAAGAGTGTAAGTCAATTCAGCAATTTGGACATTTCAAGTGAATTCCGATCGAGAAATTAACTTGGAATCAGTCTTTAAAGGTTCGAATTTCTTAAATTCTGATTTGTGAGAAAGACTTTTTCATTGTGCCTTTTTATTTTCATTTTGCTCTCCTGTAAAATCATAAAAAGTGGACTTACGACCATTTTGCGCCACAGAATTATTGCTTAATCAATCTTCGTATTTACACCTTGTCAAAATACGTTATTTGCAAGTAATTTCTTTTCATACACCCAGAAATCGGTGTAGGCCAACACAACTACATATGCTCCTAATCCACCCCAATCTGTTCAAACTTAATGGACTGGTGTGTTGTTTACTAGACTTCCATAATTCCCCTGAATACTCAAATATTTAATTAAATCAACACCTTGGAGATTTTACCCTTAACACTGAGATACCCCTCCTCCTAATTAGTTAGCATTGCAGTAAAATATACACCAGACTACACCCACTTTCTTTCATCGCAAATTACAAAAGAAAAATCAAATCTCTCTGTCTTTCAATTTTTGTCGAGCATTAGCTTTTCAAGAAATCTTGAAATCCAGAAGAATCTTTCTCTTGCAAAAGCAAATAAGAGAGGAATTTCGCTAAGTAAGTACTCTCAGCTTCAAATGGTTTGTAAACAAAATCTGAGAATGTAAAACTGAGGTATTTGAATAAGCTAATGGATACACTTAGTTTTTCCCTTGTTCCACATATAAAATATATTAAAAGTAGGATTTTTTTAAAGCTTCTTTTTCCCTTTTTATTTTATTTTGTTTTTTGGTCAAAACAAAATAGGTCAACATTACCATCGATGAAGAAAAAAATATCCGGAATAAAATGTAGACGCTTTGCATTGCGTTCGGTTTATCCAATTATAGAAGTAAATGATCCAAAACAGAGCCAGTTCCTAATAAACTATTAAATAAAATAAAAAAAAAAGTTTTTCAACTGAAAATAAGAAGCAACATTAACACTTAAATAGAACAGAAATTATTCCGTATACGAGAGGGGGCTGCCTTCTCCTCAATCCCTCGCTCTTGACGCTAAGATTTGTTATTACTTTAAAAAACTTCTTCTTCGAGATAAACTAATTAATTACTCGGGCTATCTGTCTTGGGTTTTTTCCTACAATTAGCCATGTCTTGATGCCTACTGCAAAATACTTGATTTTCAATTCAAAATCAACGGACTCGGATCCTTCTCTTTCAGGAGTCGTTCTTAAAGAATCGGGATGAAAGTCAAACTTTAGCCAGCAAAACTGGAAAAAGCAATGCTTAGCAGTATTTGAGAAATAAAACTGCTTGCAAGTTTAGAAATAGAATCACGGGTAGTTTTAAAGTAAGTGCAGAGAAAATTACTAGCTAAACAGTAAAAGCACACTGAGCAAAAAGATCTAACCTGCACAATACTTGCAAAAAAATATTTCTACATCATATTGACGCAAACTCCTCACTTCCGAATTTGGTATTTTGCCAATAAACATAATGCTGAGGTAGTAATAACCTTGAACGTCTTTTACAAGGAAAATATAAAATTTCAGAGTAGATAGTAGTTCAAAATAATTCCCGCCATAAGGTACTTTGGTAAATACAGTTAATGCGAGTGAGACTAGAGCTAGTTATACCCCCCCCCCCCCCGCATCTCGTAAGGATCATATGGCAAATGCTTTGGAAGAAGCATTAAATATGTAATGAATAACAACTTATATATGTCAAGACGCGACTGAAGAGGGGGAGGGGTACAGGGCCATTGCCAAAGTTTGACTTGGTAGTGACAGTTTTGTGATTAGGGGGGGGGGGGCTATTAAATGTTATGAATAGTACTTTTCTATGATTCGATTATAGATTTTTCGAGATTTTTTTTTTAAGTTGATAATGTTGCCCAAGTGATCGGTTGTTTCGGTGTACTAATCACACCAAGAAAGTTCAGCCTATCCGGAAACTTCTCAAAAAGATTACGCTAGTACCCTAAGGCATCCAGTAGTACCCTAAGCCTCCAGCACTGCGAGGGTATTAGGCGATTTCAATCCTCGAAAGACCCTCACTCAAACTTGTTCTACACAGACACCGTTTTTTTTTTTTTTTGGAACTTGAATGATGCTGATTTAAAAATCATGGGTGGTTGAATATTAAGCATCGTCCCAGAGTCCCATTTAGTGACAAGCTCAAATTTGTAGCCTTCTTTGATTTTCCAAATTCTGAAACCTAATACTGTCTATACAAGCACAAAGTTAAGGGGACAACTCTACGATTTAAGATTTAAGCAAGAAGTATTGTAAAACAACAATTATGTGCCCTAAAAATAAACCTTGAACTCTACATTCGTATTGCAGATTTAACCCAGATCACTAGGATTTAACAGAGGCTCACGTAAAACACAAGTTAGGTACTTTAGTGCCTAACTGATCGTTAGTAAACATTCGAAAAGTGATAAAATGTTTAATAAAGCTGAACCGAAAATTTCACGCTTTCTTCAAAATTGTCTCTTCTTTGCTTTCCTATTTCAATTTACAGATGGTTCAAAGTGAAAACGCAAACTGATCTTGATATCCCGGAGCATCCCGTATCCTGGCATGCTTGGTATCCCGGCATTTGAAGTCAATATTAGCAAAAGAAAAGAAAGATGTCCTTCGTACAAAGAAACCGACTTTCCTCCTTGAATGATTTTATTCAGTGATTAAACCCGTACAGAATATTTCACTATCTAGTCTACAAAATAGAGCATAAAATAAGAAAGACTGAAAAACACCAACAAAATACTAAACACCACAAAAAAAAAAAAAAAATGAAAAACAATAAGTAATTTCCTCCTTATGTAAAAATATAGAATCAAAATGAATTTTCTTTCTGTTTATGATAAGATTGGACACACTGTGAAACGGTTTACAAGCCTGTAAAAACCTTCAGGGAAAAACGGCGTAGTATTCAAACTAGACTGATAGAACATCCGAAAGCAGTGAGGTATTCGTATGAGGCGGCTGCATCTTCAATTGCAAAAACGATTCCCAATTCCTTCGTGTAGTTTAAGACAGTCCAGTCATAGTTTTTTCTTGATTCAAAAAATTTCTTTAAGAAAGGGATATTTACTGGAATATAAAAACAGGAAGGAAAAACGGTCAGCCGAAGATTTTTTTTTTTTTTTTTTTGCTACCCGAAAATAAAACAGAAGTAATGTTTTTTGAGGCCAAGCAACTATTTTACTGGTGGTTTTCCTTTATGACTTAAAACTTGGTATCGGGTAGGACAGTAAAGCCGTCATAGCCCGGAGACAATGGAAAATTCTCCCCGTTGATTCCCAACCCCAGCAAAAACCCCACCCCGAAATTTTTTTTATTACTTCCCAATAACATATACTATGCGTAAACATTGGGCAAATTTCATGACGTACAGCCCGACAGTAGGGTTCTCTGATACGATGAATCTGATGGTGCAATTTTCGTTAAGATTCTTTAACTTTTAGAGGGTGTTTCTCCTTTTTCGAAAATCATTCAATTTTTCTCAGGCTCGTAGCTTTTCGTGGGTAAAACTAAACTTAATGAATCTTATATATTTAAAATAAGCATAAAAGGTAAATTCTTTTGATGTATCTATTGATATTAAAGTTCTTTTTTTTTAGAGTTTCGGCAACTATTGAGCCGAGTCACTCCTCACTTACAGTTTGACCACGAATTGTTTGAAACAGCATTATAGACAAAGACACGAATTGGTTACTGTTTTATCCTGCCACTTACAGCAGAACACGACTGCGATTTTTATTATTATTTCCCCAAATCTTTTCCAGAAATGTTAGATTAAACCTGAAGAGCGAGTTCTCTACATATAACTAATTCATGTTAATTAAATTAGCAGGCCCTGGGATTATAAAAAACTCTCTTAATTCGATTACAAGTACGACTAAGTTTAATTAATTAGTAGATGATAGTTCTGGAAATGTAATTGCTGATTCTGGATGTAATCGACTGAGCATGTGACGTTTAACAGAGAAAAAAAATATATTAAACATGGATTTTCTTCAACATTCCAAAACAGTTGTATTGGTGACCCAACATTTGACCTAACCATTTAATTGTAATAATTAATTAGAAACTCGACATAAGCTTAACACCTTACTAGTTTATAATGATTAGTTTAATTGATAATTAATCATATTCTCATCAAAATACTTCCAAATGTCGACTTCAAAAAGTTATCAAGTCACAGAAGTTAAGCAGAAAAAAGGACCCATTCTTGTCTTGTTTAAAACCCCTCCAAGAAAATCTATGAGAAAAACATATATATGGTACTGCGCATAAGTACTCCATAACGACCAAAAACTTTTTAAATTGCACTAAACGGCAGGGGAACATAATTTAAATAATTTAAAGACTTTTTCTTTTATCGAAAATTAAACTTTTAAGAAAGTGCTTTTAGAATATATTCAGTAGAAAAGCAGAAATTGAATAACTAAGCTAAATTTAGAATCCTACTTTTGTGATGAAGTTGCCCTTAAGGAGTTCTAGTGAAAGGATTGTTGTCAGGGTAGTGACAGACTGAAAAAGAGAATATGTCCAATATAAATAAACTGCCCTTTTTCGGCAGAAAGTGGTAGAAGATGGATGTCTATTGATGCATATGTTTTAGTGCTTGAAAAAGCAAATGTAGTCAAAAATAATTCAAATGAAGATCTCTACTTTATGCGAACAATGGTTTGATAAAATCCCACTCCCCGCCAAAAAAATTTGCATCGTCTAAAATGCAAATTGTGCGCTTTTATGTCAAAGTTACCGGTTTTTTTACGAGATGTATTTTATTTTTTTTAATCTTGATCTGGGAGAAGGGTGAGTTCAGAAATGTCTTTTCTTAGGGAAAGGTGTAACAGAAGAAAGATTGCTTCCACGATACAAAAAACTTAGCAAAGATGACATCGTCCTTTAGGAAGCTAAAATGAACATGCAAAAATTCAAAATTTTGTTAAAACAGATTTGTACGTTTATTTTACATATTTAGCCTAACTTTGGAAAGTTTTTTTGCAAACAAGGTTTAGACACCACTAAAGCTAGCGCCCGTTGACAGTAAATCTTAATTCGAAATCCACTATTATCAGTCAAAAGTAGAAAGTAGAGAGTTACAGTTAGAAAATAGAGAGTATCTGAACATTCATTTAATCGTCACACTTTTGTGCCAACTTTCATGAACTTCCTTATGAACTTAGAATGTCAATGGACAGCCTCGCCTTATCTTCAAATAAACTTTTGGTTTACTTCAACAAGAACAAGCACAGAAAGCCCACAGTTTGCGATTTTCAAATGGTTTTGGATGAAATCAAGCCATTTAAAGCGCAATTTTAAATCGTTGGACTTGGTGAAATGAAGCAAACTTGGTAAGAACTTAAAATCTATCAGGGGACTTATTGAGCCCTTGGCAAAAACTAGTAGGCTTACTAACTAATTTGGATGAACTTATTCAAACTTCACAAAACTTGTCGGCTCGGTTTCAATGATCAAACAGATTAAGATACAGTTTTCTACAGGGCGATCGAAAATATCTGAATAACTACAGAAATTGAAATAAGCAAGGTAGAAAAGAGGACATTAATAAAACAGGCGTCATTTAAAATGAAAATTATTCAAGCTTACTATATGTGATTTGCTGTTTTGTATGAAGACATACCTTGCGTAAATCTGAGGCAGAAGACCAATTTTCGATCTATATGGACAATTATACTTGTTAATCCATTTATGAGGATTCATATGAATCAGAGACGTAGAGAAGATGGAGCTTAGGCTTCCACCCATTCCTCCCCCCCCCCCCCCAAAAAAAACACTTAAATTTTCTCGAACTTCTGGGCACTTCTTATTCAAATAATAAAATAAACATTTACTTCTGTATTATTCGGCCTCCACAAAAAAATCGTGTATACATGCCCGATTTAGATCAATCCTAAAGGCTTCCGATTCAGGCGCAAGATAGCTTTCATTGCTTATCAAAATGTTCGAGGTAACAAACTGTAAGTAAGGAGTAATCGAAGTTTGACTCTTTCTCACAATTCTATTTTTTAGAACAATAAAAAACTTTAACGCAAAAAGCGAGGCGTTGAGGAGGGGACAGCCTCTTTGAAATAAGGAATAATTTCTGTTCGTTTTAAGTTTTAATGTCGCTCTTCACTTTCAGTAAAAAAAAATTTTTTTTATATATTCAATCCTCGAAAAAGAACGATAAGATGTATAACAGAGCGTAGCCATTCGTTAGTAAATGACAACTATAATATGTCAGTAGAGTCGGTAATGTCATTATAGTTAAAAAAAAAAAATTGAAACAGCTTATTTATTTGAGGAATGAAAATGCTTATTTCCATCCTTATTTATTACCTAGTTATCGGATTCCCACCCTAGATCACTTATCCCACTTATCCTCGTGAATAGAAAAATTAGCTAAAACCCTTTTCATTAAGTGAGTGATGCTTATAGTTTTTTCACACTACACCGTAGAATCTATCACACTAGTATAACCTAAGCATTTACTGTACGTTATGTAATCTTAGGGAGCAAATTTTTTCTGTAGCAACGTAACGACCGTAAGCAACTCTAGGAAGACTAACTTTGCTTAGAATTTCACGTTGTCAGTTTATGTTACGCAATGGGAAAGTGAAAAGCCAATACCAGCAACAAAGTGGAGTTTCTGAATGAGCAATTAGTAAATTTTGAAGATGAATAAGAAATTTTTTCTAGAAAGCCTTTCTTACTTGATAAGAGCTTGAATCTCCATTCCTGATTTTTATTTAGTTTGCTTGTGATGATTGTGATGGTTTTAAATGATGCTTATGCTGGCTTTATGAGTTTTTACGTCAGCCTAGTGTGAAAGGACTTCTTTAAGCGTGACTGATTACACTTAGCATTACGAAACTTAACGAAAACAAAATAGAAAATTACGTAGCTTGTGTGATCGCCACTGTAAGATAAGTTAGCTTCTGGTAATATTAACATGCTTAAAAAAATTATACAAGATAGATCAAAGCTGTTTTTCGAATTAAGGAATACAAACACTTATTTAAGAGGTTTTTGCTCCTTAGTTTTTCGGTTACTTCTTCATTATCAGCAAAACAGAAAGGACGTTGACAAATCACTAACCTTTAAGGCCTTAATGCACTAATATTTTGATCTGCCTTTGTTTCAATCCTTTGTTTCACATAACAAAGGATTGAGTGGGATAAGCACGTCCTTTAGATACTGGAACGCACATATACATTAAAAAAAACATTTACAGTTTTGAAGTTAGATGTGGCTTGGACTTCAGGTGAAATATGGACAAAACGGTAATGATTCCTTCACACCACGCCGTGGAACCATTCACACTAGCATAGCTTAGGACTTCACGTTATGTAATGTAATGTTACGAAGCAAATTTTGCCGTAACGTAAGCATTGCTAAGTAGACTTGAACTCCACTCAGAATTTTACGTTAAGGAAGTCTATGTTACGCTATGGAAAAATCAATATAGCAGCAACAAAATAAAATTATCGGAAGAGGAATTAACAAATGTTGAAAATGAATTAATAAACTATCTGGAAAGCCTTTCAAGCCGGATCAGAGCTTCAATCTCCATTACACACCTTTAATTTTTAAATAGTTTACTTATGTTTTCTGTGATAATTTTAGACGACGATCCTGATGGTTTTGTGAATCTTTACCTCCGGCTAGTGTTAAAGGGCTAGTTTAAGTGTGAAAGGTTTTCCTTAGTGTAACGTAACTTGCCCACTAAAAGTAGAAAATTACAAACCTAGTGTGAAAGCCCCTTATTTCTTTTACAATGCTTATTCAATAGTTAGTCTTGACTACCCAAGCAACATTACTAAGACGACAACTTGATACCTAAGTAAACTAGAAAGGGCGAAGTATGCAAATTTCCAGATCGTTATTTTACAGAGAAAACCTCTCACGTTTACTGTACGTGGTCCGCTATTTGGTCTTAACAAATAATGGACCAAAACTTTGATCTTCGCGAACTCGGAAGTTTGATGAAGTACATAACACATGAATTAGCAAGGGGGGTTACGTTCAAAGTTAAATTGTAATATTACTGTGGACATACGGGGAAATACGGTAAACATAGCAAAACTTTCAAAGTAGTCCTACTTGTTCAAGAATTAGTGTTTGGCTACCCAACTAACTACTTCACAACTTCTCTGCGAATTTTTGGACAAAAAAGTAAATATTATATTTTTTTGGGGAACTTCCCATAGAACTCCCATATACTTTACGCGCCCTTTACAAACTCGTATCAGTTTCCCATACTCTTTACAAATTCTTAATACTCTTTACATATTCTTCCGTACATTCACCTAAATACTTAACATACTGTTTCCAAACACTTATAAATTTCCCATACTCTTGGCAATGCTCTTAATACTCTTTACACACTATTCCATACATACAACTACATACTCTATATACTCTTTACAAATACTTATCAGCAAGGGCGCCCATATGGGGGGCAGAGGGGGCCTCCAGCCCCCCCCCCTGGCTGAATGATGCTGCCTTATATTTTACATTTTCGTTTTGAGATTTCTATTATACAGCGTTGGATGTGCCGAATAGACCAGCTAATCCCCCCCTAAAATTCAGCTTATGGGCGCCAATGCTTATCAGTTTCCCATACTCTTGGCAATACTCTTAATACTCTTTATATAATATTCCATACATACACCTACATACTCTATATACTCTTTACAAACACTTGTCAGTTTTCCACACTCTTCACAATACTCTTTACATACTCTTCCATACCTAATGGAATCCCTATTGGAAACAGATGAGTAAAAACCCTAGCACTTTTACCACTTATAAACTGTACATGGGAGTTGATCCTATGGCATACGACGGACATGGCCAAGGTATGTCCATCTCCTGCATTTCAGAAAGTCAGTAACTAATGGTTGACCGGTTCGTTGGCGAACATATATGTAGATGACCTATTCCTGCCACGATTTGTTCGGAATTCTTCTAAGTTAATGTTTTCAGAGGCTAGGAAGCGTTTCTCCAGTTGGACGTTTAGTTTCCAGCATTAATTTGCGGAAAACGGTATTTCAATTGAAAAAATCGAAAAAAACTTCTCGCCTTTGTTCCATAAATACGTTTTGCACCGCCCTCCTACATTTTGTTGGATTGACATCCCTGGCCAACGTCTCAAATATAAATTAAATATCAGGGTCTTTCCAGCAAATTCTACCATCGGGCTGTACAAACCCGCTTCATACTTATTATTATCAAATTTCAACGGCTTGATATGTTTTTGAAATTTTTGGAATGTGAAAACTTACCTTCTTTATAAACGTGTTCAGCTATGTAGGTCGCAATGCTGAAGGAGCACTCTCGAATGCTTGAAAGAGGGGGGTACAGCCTCCCAACCGACAAATCTTCTTCCGTCACGAGATCAGCTAGAGCCTGAAATTTAAATGTATACAATTATACCATGGTTTACATGTTTTCAAATATATAAATTGTATATTTATATATAATACTATACATTATTACGTATTATATGTAATATATTGTTTTATATATATTATATATTTATTTATACGTTTATATATACGTATATACATAAATTATACCATCGTTGAAATTTAAACAATTATACAAACAATTAAACAAGCATACAAAAAAATAAACGTGTTTATAACATCCATGTTTAAAAATTTATCTTGAAAAATTTCGAAAAGGTGAATTTCCAAGTAGGAGGGCAAATCTGTTTTAGGCTATGGAATCAGCTTGTTTATTTTTTTATTTTTTTTTATTTTTTTGCAAATTTTAAAAACTTTTTCCATGAAACAAGTTCTTCAAAGAAAATTAAAGAGCTCCACTAAACCAAAAATGAGTAGAAAATAAATTTAAATAATCTTCCAAGCGCAAAACTATCACAAATCACCATCAATAAATAAATGAAACCCGAAAACCCACAGAAATGATCATAAATAATCAAGTCAAACTCAAAACAAGCAAAAATTAACATGAGTAGGGCTGACAACCCCCATGCCTTCACAAGACCAGAACATAATATGTATTTTACTAAAAAAAAAAAAAAAAAAAAAAAAATGACTGCAGGTTGTCAGTTTAATATATATATACTGATATTTATTCCTTAAAGTTTTGATAATTTGTTATATATTAAAATGAGAAAAGCAAAAACATTTAAAATGTATTTTGTGTTCAGTAAAATGCAAATTATGCTCGAAAATTTCAAGTAAAGTGAAAATTTCACCTTCATACCATTAGGCATAGTTGTAAAGTAGTCACAGTAGTAGTATTGGTATTACTACTAGTAGTAATAATAGTAATAGCAGAAGTCCTACTAATACCATTTCAACACCTTCATACCATTAGGCATAGTTGTAAAATTAGTCACAGTAGTAGCATTGGTATTACTACTAGTAGTATTAATACTAGTAGCAGAAATAGTACTAACTTAGTGCCTTTTGATCAGTAGAACATCCCTCTCATCAAGTCCTGGAAGTTTCAACTGAATACAATTAGCCATTGCTATGACATTGCTGATATATCCTTTTGATAACCTGTATGTTCATATACTTCTTGAAATTTTCACCTTAATGGTCTTAGCCTTACAAGTAGTTGCAATAGAAGTAGTAGTTGAAGTAGTAGTAGTAGTAAATGTAGCAGTGAGAATAGTATTCAGTAGCGTACACATATTGCCTTGTGGTCCGATGATCTTCCCCTTTAAGCATTCTCTGAAAGTTCCAACTTAATACCCAGCTCAATTCTTGAGATACGCTCTTTTGACAATTTACATTGACGTAGCGTCTTTTGATTTAGTTCAAATTTCCCCACAACATTGTAAATGGAGTAGTATGGAAGTAGTAGTGGTAGCAGTAGCAGCGGTGGAAGCTGTAGCAGCGGTGGAAGCTGTAGCAGCTGTGATAGCATGCAAATATTGCCTTTTTGATCATATCCCTACATTTCCTGAAATTTCTAAATTAATATACTCAGTTATTCCTGAGTTACGCCCTTTTGACAATCCGTATACACGTAACGTGTTTGATTTAGTTCACCACTCTACTCAACATTCTTTAAAAGGCTCACCTGAATGCCTGTCGTCTTTTTGGAAAGTAAAGTTCAAAATACATACCTTCCTTAATAACATTAACTAAAAAAACGTGTTTTCAACGAAAAGTAAGGAGCAACATCAAAACTAAAAACGAACAGAAACTATTACGTATACAAAGGGGATTGCCTTCAACACCTCGTTCTTTACGCTCCAAATATCTATTATGAGCGGAGAGGGGTCTTAAATACGAAAAATTTTTTATAGGGCCATTTTTTTTACGGTTTTTAAGGCGACTTCTTCGAACAAATCTTTTTTACGAGGATGTTCTCTATAGGCACCGGCAAGGGGGCCACGTGATGTCCCCGGGGAAACAAAAAGACATTAAGCAGTGTGTATCAATAGGAAAATAATAAATATTTCCATTTCCATCTCAGGGAAAACCAAGCTCATGGTAGCACTTGACCATCCCCTTCCACACCAGGAAATGCCTTCGAAGCACTCATGATACCACCCCACCTCTCCATCTTTTGTACCGGTTAGCATGAGAATGTAACCTTTTAAGTTACACAGAAAAGATTATCTGCAATAAAAGGGGGCTATCACCCTTCAGCAACCATATTACAGTTTATTCCAAAAATACTCCTGGGGACCAAGGATATTAAAGGTAAATTTCTACACCCCCCCTGCCCCCAAAAACATTTACTTACATATTTATTTGAAGGTTCAAGGAGACTTAGCAAATTCGAGCATAAAAACGTACTTTTTGACTCTTCAAGCACACACACCCTCCATCTCCACAAAGATCTACCGACTCTCCTCCATAACGGCTACTGCCAACTATACACCCCTATATACAATTTTATCAAACTTAGGTAAATAAAAGGTAATCAAACTTAGGTAATTAGCTATGTTGAATGAATCAACTTAGGTAAATAAATCTTTAAAACAAACGTTTATACTGTCAGTTATTTTGTACGGAGTATGCGCATCTTTACGACCGAATTCGTCACGCACTTCATTACTGCCTCTGAAACTCGAAAGCTCACTAGGCTATATAGTTTTTTGATAATTTGTAGATCAATCGGCTATCTTAAACTTTCCACCTGATGGCACTTCGACACCATCTGGGCCAAAAATGTCTTTTCACACCACAAAATGACAGAAAACACTATTGTGCCATGGTACAAACTTTTTGCTACTTGAAAAGGGCACTAGAACTTTCAATTTTCTGTTGAGTGGAATGAAATAATAAAGCAAATAAAAAAATCAACTTTTTAATTCATGGTGGTTAGATTGACGGTTACAATCATGATTTCTTTTCTTTTTCTTTTTTTTTTTGTTTTTAAACTTGATATTAATGGGAAATCGTTTCTTGAAATTTTTTTTTCTGTGGAATTAAATAAAATGTCTGTCAACATAACTAGAACAGGGTCCCCAAACTTTCACACTTTTTTCTATAATTATCCTATTATGCACTGTGCTTCTATAGTTAACATTTTCGGTAAAAAAAAAATTGGAAGCAAGTTTAAATACATTCAACGTTCCCTTCTAGCACAAGCGTAAACACAATTATATACCCTTTTGACTTTACCGAATTCTTTCACGAGTGTGTACGCCTGACATTGCCACTCCAACTAGTTAAAACCAAAAAATTATATTTTAATTAAACTTCTGTTAAAATCCCTTAAAATCAAAAGATTCCGCTCAGGATGAACATATTCTACAATCTTTTCTAGCTAGAACCTCATTTTCATTCTTGTAAAAAGCTTTAATGTCGTCCTATGTTCTGGCCTATGATTTTTGGGATATCTGAGGTTATCAAATTCATAGTATTAGGGTATCCTTCAGGAAAGGGTGAAGGAAGAAACATTTAACATCGAGGAATGGATGAGAAATATTTACCAGTCTGGCGACGTCCCGCTGCTTGCCATTTACATAACTTAAATTTTACAAAATTTTTATAATGTGTACCAATCAATCAATCAATCAATTTGTTCAACCAATAAATTTACGACAAAAACACTTCAATATAGAATTCCCCGTAAGGCTCTATGGCCAGGAAAAAAACAGGAGAAAAACAGAAATGGCACAAATACTAAAAAAAAAAGAGAAAAAAAGTATTTTCAATATAATGCATTTAAACCTTTCAAAGAGTCAACGCACATGCACACACAAAACAAAACAAAGAAGAAAAAAAAAACAATATTTTAAAAACCCAAATAAAAAGCGACTTTAAGACCCCCCCCCTCCCCCCAAAAAAGAAGATGTAGGGCAATCCAATAAATTAAACCAAATTCAAAATATATATTTGAAACCAAGCCACAAAAAATATTAGACAAGCTCAATACCCCTCACAACAAACGTTTCTAACCCAGGCTGCTCACCCCCAAATAATAATAAAATTTAAAAAAAAATATTTAAACATAAAACATCAAGACATTAAAAAATTTTTTTGAAAATTCTTTTGAAACTACCAAACGAGTGACATTCTTGAGCTGACTCAGGTAGGTTGTTCCAAACGATATGACAAGCAGTTAATGGATTGAAGTCAAATCTAACCGATGGAGTAAATAAAATATTAATATTCCTTGAATTGCAAAGATGATGTGAAGACCTATCAGTGACGAAAGAAGGAGTTGTTTGAAGGGCTGTGGGAACATCACCATGAATTTGATGAAAAGTGAAAGACGCGCACGAAAGAATGTAGAGAGACTGCAAATCAAGTAATGGGCTAGTTGGGTTAGTTGTAGAACAATATTTCCTGTATAAGCCTTCTTGCCTTATCATATAACTTAGAAAGTGGTTTCAAACAAGAAGAGAAAGTTGACATCCATATTGTAGGGCAATAAGAGACGTAGGAGTGAACTAAGCAATGGAACAGAATTTTAAAAACTGATCCAGGAAAAATGTGTTTTAGCTTCCTCAAAATTCCAAGACTCCTTGAGATCTTCATATTAATTAGTCCAATATGATGCTTGAATCAAAGGTTTTCATCGAGAAGAATACCGAGAAATCGGACATATCGATCCTTAGGTCTACTGCGAGAGCCCCTTGAAAGCTGGATATTAGTTAACTCAGGGCACGCTAGAGAAATACGGGGAAAAAATTAAAAAACTTGACTTAGCAACATTTAGTGCTAGGCAATTTGCACCAACCCAAAAAGCGACTTTCTCAAAAAGTTCAACTAATTTGGAAAGTATATCAGACTCAGTTCCTAATTCAGTACCAATGGTACTATCATCAGTGAAAGTAACGAGAGTGTCAACATCCTGTGAAAACGATGTATTTTTAGCATTGAAAGATTCAGGATGACATAGGCGACAGCAAACTGTAGACTTCTTATTCTTAACCATAACTATAAGGTCATTAAAATAAATCAAAAACAGAAACAGACCAAGAACAGAGCCTTGAAGAGCACCAAACTCAACTTCCGATGAAAACCGGGAAAGGGAATCTACGGAGATAGTTCTAACTGACAAATAGGAATCAAACCAAGCATGAGCCTGTCCTCTTACACCATTGTGTGATAGCTTATACAGCAGAATCAAACCAGAGTCAAGCGAAAGAGTCAAAAGCCTTACGGACATCTAGGAATATAGCAGCAGAAACCAAACCAGAGTCAAGCGCGGTGTGGAGAAAATTTAAAAGAGTTACACACGCATGCTCCGTAAAATGTTTAGCTCGGAAGCCAAACTGAAAATCATGTAGAAAAGCAAGTAGACGGGAAAGCAGGGTCTTTTCAAAAATTTTGCTAAAAACAGACAACAAAGATATAGGACGATAATTGGCTGGATAATTTTTTCGTCCACCTTTATATAAAACAATTATTCTAGCTCGCTTAAGAGAACTGGGGAAAATCCCATTTTCAAAAGAAAGATTTTTAAGTTTTGTCAATGGAGAAATAATTGAAGGAAGAATGAACTTAACTACCATAGTTGGAATACAGTCAGGGCCAGACGATGAAGAACCCTTCAAGCTATTGACAATCCTGGATACATCAACATCAGAAGCAAGATAAGATTTGTAATCTGGTTGTGACTGTGAAAACCTGACTGAAGAAGCAGTGGTTTTCCCAATATTAGCAAAATATGATGTAAATGCTTCTTGAACAGATGGAATACCCTCAACAACCCCATCACCAACTACAAGACTTGGAGGGATAGAAGGAGCAGGAGAAGAACGAAACCTTACTTATCGTTAGGAATATTCCAACCCTCTACCACCATAATAGTATTTCATCACTGGCAATAGCATCTTAAAACTCTCAATCATACCTAGCATTTTTTTTCGCAAAGACAAGTTTTACCCAAAAAGGAATATACGGTCTCTCAATATTTTACTTTTATCGATGAAAAAAGCTTAAAATAGCGGCCGTCCCTTGACCCTAAAACTGAGATGCTTATACTCTACCATCTTGGCTAACCAAAGTGAGGTAACCATACTTACCGTTATGAGTATTTCAACCTCCTTACCATTAATAATATCTTAACATTTATAATACTACCTGATACGTATCGATTTTTTTTCTGCAAAGACAACTTTTACCCAAAAAGGAATATACGGTCTCAAAATATTTTGCTTTCACCGATGAAAAAAAAGGAGTCTAAAATAGTGGCCGTCCCTTGACCCTAAAACTGAGATGCTTATGCTCAACCATCTGAGCTAACCAAACTGAGTTAACCATACTTACAGTTATGTAAGTCTCAACATCAATGCACCTAATATTATCTAGATATTTGTAATATTATCTCAACACTCTCAATCATACCTATCGATTTTTTTCCCGCAAAGATAACTTTACGCAAAAAAGAATATATTGTTTCTTAATATTCTCAATATTAAGATGCTTATTCTCTATTATCTGAGCCAACCAAACTCTCTTTTTTTTACACATTTCGTGTATTAATATATACAAGTAAATGGATTTTACATAAGCGTTTTTAAAAAAAATATTGATATTACCAAACACGTAGTTATATGCAGTACATCTCGATCTATATCTTAAGATATTTCTTTCTTAAATATTTCGATGTGTACCAAAATATCCTAATACTAACTAAAATAGATGGTCATATATTGGTTTACTAATGCCTCTCAGTTGCAATTTCTATCGATACCTAACTATTAGAAAAAGATTAGGATCCATATGGAACCTTAGAACAGCATGCTTTGACAGAATTAGAGCATCAACTGTGATACTGGAGAGAAAAATTAAAAATAAACTCAGATCTGGAGGGGGCCAAATGATCATGGATTGTCTCAGCAGAAATAAGTTTGAGCTGAAGGATACAAAAGATCTCTTGAAACAGATCTTCAGAGAGATATCAATTATCCTTGTCACAAACATACGGTGATATCTTCTTGGGATATTACTTTCTTTCTAGTAAAAGTGTGAGTAACACAAAAAACTCTTTGGATTTGATAAGCATAACGGACTCACGGAACAGGAAACGGGAAACGTATAGCGGAAAAGGGATAAGTATATATTGTTCCTCAGAGAACTTCTTCGTATGCAGAATTGTAACTTGACTTCGGAATTTCACACATACCAGTAATATAATATAATTACTAGTTAAAAAGCGGCAATAACAGTAATACCAGAACATATATTTACAACAATTAAAATTTAACTTTTTTTAATTCCAGCAGCCAAGAACTGATCAGAAACCTAAGAAAGACTAAAAAACCACGACAAATTAATTAAAACATAGTTTTTAATAAAAATTAAATTAAAGGCAGAAAAATAGGCTACGACAAGCTGAAATTTGGCGTTATTAGGCTAGATCAAAGAGCTCTTTAAAAATTTATGACAAAAAGGTTGTCAATTATCTTTATTAAAAAAAAAAAAAAAATACGGCAGTCTTCTTGGCATATCGCTTCCTTCCTACAGACGATAAATGAGAATGTAAAATAAGGCAGGACTATATATTTTATTTGCAGCTAATAAATTGGTTAAATTTAAGCTGACTGGTTTTAAATAATAAATTGTTTACTTTTTTATGCAGAGAATCTGAGGACAGAAACGCGTAAAGCTAGCAAGAAGAGAGCCAAATGCCAAATTCTGTGTTTTTTTTGTTTGGTTTTTTCAGAGACATGCTTACATTCATTTTTTACGATTTTTCTTGAGGGAGACAATGGGTTTTCTAGCAGGCATTTTTAACTTCTGTCACCATCATAGATGACACCCATCTGCTGAGTCCTATTCGATGACGTTCTGAGGGTTTTCGGTTTTATCTCACTGTTAACAAGGTTTTATATAATTGTTTATATAAGCGAAGGGTGTTTGATAGTATTTACTTTTGCTGAAAAGACAAGGACTCATACGCATTTTATAAGATTTCACGGAATAGGGTTACTCACCTTCCCCTACAAATCTGCTCATAGTACACCCATGGAGCGAATTATTTGTATAGATAATATATAAATAATACAACAAACAAGGATTACTGTAGTGTTGGAAAGCTGTCAAATAAACATGCCGACTTCAACCTCGTTAATAGCTTTGGATCTTATTGGGGCCAGGACCGCCACTTTTTGGCATTTTTCCGAAGGTCTTAGAACTTCCGTTGAGAGCTATGGATCTTGGCAAAAGTGTATTTACGAGCATATTAAATGTTACCCTCAAAAAACATCTTAGTATTTGATATTCTGATATCTTTTGTCAAAACCTTAGCATTTTGGCATGTGAATCTGGGACATTGCTAAATTCCCGGAGACAGCCCTTAGAAGGCTTGAAGTATTAGACTATCACATTTTTTCTCTTTATTTAATTTTATGGTTTCACATTACTAAAAACCATCTTGCGAGCTTGGGCATGCAAATTTGGGTGTAAATACTTGAATTTAAAAGGAAAAAGTAAACATTTTATTAGTTTAGTAAGAACGATAGTGGAATACAGAAGAGGGCTAACAAAAAGCAGATTTAGCTATAAAAATGATAAAGGATATCACTGTTGCATTCGGGTGATGCGCCCTTATTTGACCTTTGGCTCATGGTTGAAAGCCATTGAAAGGTATCCCAATGAAGTCCCTTAAAATACATCTTTATTATACTTTGTCCTCAAAAAGCATATTAGAATAGATATTATTTTTATTTAACGTCATGGGATTCGTTCACAAAACATTGGTATATACGGCAAGATAGTGCAATATACAAGAGAGCCAACAAACAGTAGATTTAGCCCTAAAAATGATGAAAAATAACACTGCTGCACCTGAATGAAGTAGGCTACTCTTATTTGACCTATGGCTCATGGTTCACAGCCACGGAAAGGTAATACTCTTCAATAATATCCTAATCATAAGGAGAAAAAAGAATGATTTAAGATGAATGTTTGGTGAAAATTTATCCAAGAATGCATACAAAGCAAAGGGACCCTGTAAAACAAACTTTATGGCTACCTCCAACAGGTAAACAGACTCCTCACCCTAACCCCCCTCCTAGAATACTTCCACTCCACCCAAAAGATAATATGAACATACAGGGAACATACATTGTCAGAGTTCAAGGAGTGAAGAGCTAAACAAGTTTTCAATTGAATCGGATGTAGTTCTTGCTGAAATTTGTTGAACTTGTATAAGCAACTAAGCACATATTACAAGCGTGAGTACTTTGGGGTGGAATATTGGAACATTTAGTAGTTGAAGTTTGTTAAGTGTAGTGCGCCCCCCCCCCTTCGTATCTGTAGATTGTATAATGGCAAAATACAAAGAGTTCGATCTTGTCCTAGCTTCTTTTAAGGGATACCCCTTATGGCCATCAGTAGTTATTAAAACCACCAAAGACCATAAAAATCAAGCTAGATACCTAGTCTTTTGCTACGGTACCCACTCTGAGCATTTTATAGCTGAAGCTCATGTCCGCAACTGGAATGAGCACTTTAAAGAAGCCTGTACAAGAACAGATAAAGATGTAAATAAGGCTTTTGAAGAGCCGCGCCTATTCTCTGATATTTTCAAGACTAAGAGTAAAACCTACTTGTCTCTACCCAAAAAAACTAAAGTAAAATCCAGCCTAGCGCCGTCAACTCCGACTTCAGCAGCAGCATCAACTTTAAAGGAAATAATAAATGAAACTCAAGAGGAACTAATCAACACTAAGTCCAACTTAATGAATGACATTTCTCGTGTCGTATCAGACACAATGAAAGATCGCCGAGCTTCCGAAATTATCAGTGAAGATATTGTGAACGAAGTTTATAATTCTATTTCCCTTGAATATAATGCTAAATTTGAAAAAATTGAATCAACCCTTCAAAGACTTTATAAAGCTGTGAACTTGCTTGAAAATAAAATTTCTATAATAGAGGACAGGGTTGACCAACTTGAGCAGGATACCTTACTTGCCACCCTAATTTTCTACGGTGTGAAACCAAACCCCAATGTGGAATTGATGGATAATCTTATTGAAGTGATAACAAAAATAATGGGCTTGCAAGATTTCAAAAAAATGGACCTCTAAAAGGCTAATCGGTTCCGTCAGCCTGCTACTCAAACTGAGAATGTGAAAATTGCCCCCATCCTGGTAAAATTTTCAAACTTGGATATTGCTCGAAAAGTGTTTGCAGCAAAAAGTAAGTTGGTTAAGTCAGGTGTATTTGTGTCTGAAAACCTAACTAAAAAGCGTCGCGATCTATTAAACGTGGCTCGCAGCTCCTTTGGTCCAAGAAGTGTTTGGTCTGATCATGGACAAGTTCTAGCCAAAGTTCCGGGTGAAACTCGTATACGTAAAATTAACTATTCGCATGAATGCATTAGTATGTGACTTGTTAGTATTTTTCTTATTTTGTAAATGCCTTCCACAGTTCATTGATTTTCATTTATTTACTTTATTTTTTCATTTTTGTTTCTCTTTCAGTGCTAATGGTTCATTCCGATAATACCTGCTGTCCAATTAGTTATTTGATTGTTTGTAATCCTTTGACAGGTTTTTCTTTTGCAATTGATTTAAGTAAAGATTTCTTTTTGGTTCATCTGGTGACTTTAATAGACTCCAAGTAAAACCTGTTTTTGTGAATTTTTTAAGCCATGAGAGTCGGCTTTGGAGTTTGAATATAATCCTTTCGATGTAATTAGTATTGTAAATAATTATGTGGGTCAGGCTAATCAAAGTCCGATTAATATAAACCCTATTTGTTATAGTAAATATGTTTCGGATTTGGGGGGGAGAGGAGGTTACCAAAGGAAATTATTCTTTGACAGCATTTAAGTTTAACATTCAGGGTCTCTCCTCGTCAATTGATAATTTAAGACAAATTGTTTCTGATGGAGAGCCTGATGTTGTGGGTTTATGTGAGACGTGTTTAATTAATTTTTTAATATACATAGATGGTTAGGAGCTAGGTTAAGTTGGGTCAGGTATTTATTATAATGCGTTGTGCGTGGCCTGCTTTACATAATTATTTATCGTAGTTTTCATAATTTTGTTTCGAAAGTATTATATTATCACCATGTTTTGGTATACATCATTAGGATTAACGTAAGTTCTATTTTTGGGTGTGTTTCTTTGAATTGACAAGTGCCGAGTTTTCATGATTCTTATCAATTTTTTATATGCAGTGAATTCAGTTAAAAAAGGTGTCTAGCCAGGTAAAGAATCTTCATTTATCGATGTAACCATACACAATATGTATGCAAGATATTTATGCATTTGTGGCCAAAAATTTCAGTGGTCCATTTGTACATCGTAAATAATTTCTTTGACTACATTGCATTTCCAGCTATATTTAAAATGACAAGAAAGTATAAAAACGAGTAAAACTTTTGACAATAAACAGTCATTTGATTTTAAGTATATTTATAAATGCATTACCAACACCAGAAAACAACAGAGAATAGTGATATTGAATAACAATCTACGTTTGAATCTAACTCCACCAATTATCTTTTCGAAAAGAGTTTCAGGACTTTGTGCGTATTTATGGGTGCATGTGTGTATGCTCCGTAATGCTCCTAAGGAATAAATACAAAAAAGGTCTTGGGGCTTAGTGTCCTTCTTTACTCCTTGTATATGGTCAGATTTTAATCCTCTAATGGCGTGTCATATTGTTTGGAATAAGTTGCCTGAATCAGCTCGAGGGTGCCACTCATTCGGTTTGTTTAAAAAAAAAAAAAGGAAAAAAAAAAAAGAAAAAATGTTAAAATTTTTTGGCTTCGTAGATGTTATTTTTATTTATGTTTTTTTTTTTTTTTTTTTTTTTTTTTTTTTTTTTTTTTTTTTTTAGTCTGTTTAATCTAATTAATTAATTTAGCTTATTTATTCTATTTTTTCTATAGTTTTCATTGTATCTATACTTTCTTTTCTTCTCCTTTGTATGTGAGTAAGTGTTTTGTTTTTCATTTTTGAGTAAGCATTTCATGTCTTCCCCCTTTGTACAGGCCAATGAGCCTTTGGGGGAATAATAGCATGTAATATTGTATGTGTATATATAATGAAGAATAAAACTTATCTTATCTTATCTTATCTTAAACAGACTCCTCCCCCTAACCACCTTCCTAGAATACTTCCACTCCACCCAAAAGATAATATGAACATACATGGTGTCCCTAAGAGAATTTTAAGCATAAGACACAATTTTCGGAAAGTGTCAGACCCACCATGTTCCTCTTAGAAAACCAAATCATGATTCCGAATAGTTTAGGACAGCTTCACCAGGCTCTCTAAGCCAAATTTCTACCAAATGAACACTAATTATATAGCTTTGATTTATTAAAAGGTAACTGAAAAACATAGCAAACAGGAAAACACTTGATTTGATTCTTTTTATAAAGAACTACAAGGTAAAAACCAAGTTTTTTTCAATTAAATTTCAAAGGGTAATTTTCGACACTGTTTCAATTCCCTAATTTAACCTGCTGAAGCTCCAGGAAATTGGGCTCAAGAGGACACTAAAAAGGACGTTTTTAGTGATTTCCTAATAATATTATCTCCATAGAAATCCCTTTAGTGAATTCCCAAGTTCAACAGACCGATTTCGAAGATGCTTAAGCATTGTCAAAGTAATTTCAAAACGCAGATGGAAACTGAATTCATTTCGGAGATCATTCAAAAAGTTTTTTTTTTCAAAAGTTGTGCTCATTGAGATGAGAAACCCAGGTTTAAATCTAGTAAAATAGTAAATTTGAATTTTGTTTATTTTCGTTAAATAGAGTTTTGGCGTTTACTCCTCCGGCTGGCTGGTCTCCAATCACTTTCGACTTATAAAAAAGAAATAGAATTCAATTTCTAATCGAATGAGCATACTCCGAAGTTTTTACGACCACGAGGCAGAGGTAGGGATGAGAAAGGGGAAGTTTCCCTCCTGTACGGAATACATTCTGCTCATTACGGGCTTAATGCTATTCTTTAGTTTCATAATAAAAGCGTAGAAGAGAAATATTCCAAGAAATCAAGAGGGATTAAATATCAATTTACATTTTTGATGCGGTTTCAAAAGTTTTTTCTACCCCTCCCCCCCCCCCGAAAAAACAAACTGAAGTCGTTGATACGGCCCTGGGGATTATACATCAATTTCTACCTCCACCCTCTTCTTGTCTTTTATCTATTCTGTATTTATCTGAAAGCTCCATGAGAGTTGAGACGTTTTGGCATTAAAATGCACCCTCTGAGGTATCTCCTCCCTCCCTAACTAGCCGAAATATTTTTAAGGTCTAAACGAGTTTCACTGTCTTTAGGTAAATTCCCTGTTGTTTTACAATTTCAAACATTTCCATATATGGGCTTTAAACCTCTACAATGGGGGCCTCTTATTGTTTTGTAGTTAGGGAGGGAGGGTGGAAGATGCCTCAAAGGGTGCATTTTGATGCAAAAAGATCCCAACACTCATTGAGTCTTCAGAAAAATACAGAATTCGTTCTAAGGGAGAGATGGAAGTAGAAATTGATGTATAATCCCCAAGGTCGTATCCAGGATTTTTGTTTAGGGGTTATTTTTTTCGGGGGGACAAAAAAAAACTTGAAAAACGCCTCAAAAATATGAATTTGATATTTAATCCCTCTTGATTTCAGGGAACATTTCTGGTCTACGCTGTTATTATGAAAAAAAAACGTAACATTAAACTTCAAAATGAACAGAATTTATTCCGTATAGGAGGAGAACTGCCCCTTCCTCATTCCCACCTCCACCTCATAGTCACAGAAACTTCAGAGGGCGCTCATTACGTCAAAAATCGGGAGTTCTAGTCTTTTTTTTATAATTTCAAAGTGATTGAAGACCAACCAGCCACGGGGAGTATTTTTCTCGGGGGGGGGGGGGGTTTCGCGGGGGAGGGGTAAACGCCGGCTCCCCGTTAAATATACTACTTAATCATACACTAAAATTTACTATATTCAACAGGTTATGTTTATTTGCTTTCTTGCCAATCTATTTTTGATGTCACAAACGCACTACAACAGTCCAAATTAGATAGACAGACCGAGCTTAACAGATATTAAATAAAAAAACAAGTTTTTTTAACTGAAAGTAAGGAACGACGCTAAAACTTAAAACAAACAGAAATTATTCCGTATATGATAGGGGCTGTCCCCTCCTCAACGCCTCGCTCTTTACGCTAAAGTTTTTCATTGTTTAAAACAAAAATAGAGTTGTAAGAAAGTCAAACTTTAGCACAAAGAGCGAGGAGTTGAGGAGGGGACAGCCCCTTTCATATACGGAATAATTTCTGTTCGTTTTAAACTTTAATGTCGTTCCTTACTTTCATTTAAAAAAACTCGTTTTTTTTATTTAATTTTTGAACGTTTTTAACTAAGTAATTGTTTTTATATTTAATAACCGTACAATAAATAAAAAAAAAAATTTGAATATCGATTTTGAATTTATTTGTTTTTTTCGAAAGTTTTTTAATTTTATTTACGAACGTTTGAATTAGTAATGAATATCCTTTACTTACGAATCAACTTACGCAAGGAACCTCTATATTCTTAGATTTTTAATACGTATATTAGAGGGTTCGTCCCCTAGTCAATACCTTGCTCTTTAAGCTAAAGTTTGAGTTTTGTTCCAACTCTTTAAAAATGACCCCTTAATCACAAATGCCGTTAATTAGAATAAATAGCTCTTATAAAGTACTAAATAACCTTTGGCTTAAAGAGCGAGGTATTGACTAGGGTATGAACCCAATCATATACGCAATGTTTTCTGTCGTTTTAAGTTTTGATGTTGCTCCTTACTTTCAGTTAAAAAACTTATTTTTTTATATATATAATTTCTGATCTTTATTTAAATAATACTGGGAAATCCAGCGCCCCCTTCATAGCAATGTCCCTTCTTCCATGAAAACTTCCTTCATTTTAAGATCCTCCCACATAACCCCCGACCCAATCTCCCCCACAACCAGAAAAAAAATCCCCACTGAAAACGTCTGTGTGACTTCCAACAATCAATACTATGTTTTAACATTGGATAAAGCTTACAACTTTCAACCCTCCCCCCTGGGACTTTGTCGGATTGAGTTTTCCTGAAAGACATAGTTATGACATTTTTGGCAATACTGAACAAAACGGCAGTCTCAAAATTTCGATCGGGTGATTTTGGGAAAAAAATGGGCGGGGAAGGGGGCCTAGTTGCCCTCCAATGTTTTTGTTCACTTAAAAAGGGTACTAGAAATTTTAATTTTCGTTCGAATAAGCCGTCTTCCGATATTCTGTGACTAATGGGTCAATACTATCACCCCTGTAAAAAATAAACAAAAAAAAAAAAAAATAAACACGCATCCGTGATCTTTCTTATGGCAAAAAATTCAAAATTCCATATTTTTGTAGATATGAGCTTGAAACCTCCGCAGCAGGGTTCTCTGATACGATGAATATGATGGTGTGATTTTCATTAACGTTCTATACCTTTTAGGGGGTCTTTCCTCCTTTTTTCGAAAATCAGCCAAATTTTCTCAGGCGCGTAACTTTTGATAGGTAGGACTAAACTTGATGAAACTTATATATTTGAAATCAGCATTAAAATCTGATTCTTTTGATGTATCTATTGGTATCTATATATTGGTATTGGTATATATTGGATGTATCTATCGCTCCTTACTTACAGTTCGTTACCACGAACTGTTTGATATTTTCAAGATACTTGAGAATTGTCAGAGCAATTTTCAAGCGTTATTTAAAATAAATGAAAAATAAATTTGTTCTAAAGATAGCATTTGTTTTTCTAATAGTTTGAATCACTGAGACAGAAAATCTAGGATTAAATCCAGTAAGATAGCAAACTTGTACAGTAATAGGGTTTAAGAGTTTTGGATTTAAGGTATATCTTAGAAACTAAACCTCTTCAATACTTTTGTTCAGATTTTCTGGGTGAATTAAAGCATATTTAAAAAAAGGCGAAACATCTGTTTGAGATTACGATTAAGGTATTCTTAAAAGGCAGGGAAATAAATCAAAATCTCAATGTTCAAATCCACTCCTGCCAAATATTTCTACCATTTCCGCATTTCCAATAAAAGTTGTTTTATCCTTAAAGGATCCGTTCAATGTTAATACATAATAACACCGGACCATGAAGACCAATCAGCCATGGGGGTATTTTTCGCGGGGGGGGGGGTATATTCCGGAGGAGGGGTAAAAACCCCTCCCCGTTAAATATACTACTTAATCATACACTAATCAGTTCTTGTTTGGCATCTGACCTGTAAACATCTGTTTTGTTTTTAAGCCGGATTAAGTTTAGAATAAATTACAGTGGACAGTTTCGCAATAAGTGAATTAATTCGTTTCGCTGTATTCACATTTTGTGAAAAGAAAAAGGACTTGCTGTGGCTTAGTTATTTTGTTAATAATTGGATGCTATGCTGTTTTGGAAGTCATAAAACGGTGGAAAAAAAATGTCGCTGACCTTTATGGTCCACTGGGCCACCCTGCAAGAGCAGTGATTGTCAACACCTTCCGTGGGCCTGCCCACTACAAAATAATTCTCATTTTGGTTCTTCATTTTTAATTTTGGTTTTTCTTTCTCACACTAATCATGACGTCTTTCAAGCAATTCGATCTTGCACTGGCGAAATTTGCAGGCTATCCATTGTGGCCTGTACGAATTGTGAAGATTACGAAAAATGATGCGAACTAACTATTTTATCTTTTGTAAAGGGGATCATAACGAGCAAATTGTTTCTGAGAATAATCTTGTATCGTACAAGGATAATGTTCAAGAGGCTTCTACTAAAACTGCAAATAGTGTGAAACAACCTTTTGAGGAACTTGAGCATTTTCCCGACATTTACAGGTCTATTTCAAAAGCGTTTGCGGCACTAAAAGTACCGGATCAAGCTGCCGTACTGCCTGGTTCACAGTCTGCTTTATTTGCACGAATTTCCGCTACAGAACAGGAGCTAGAGAAAACTAGGGAATCTATAGTTAGAGAGATAACTCGTTAGGTTTCTGCCAAGTGTTGCTCGAGTGCAAAATCTGGTCTTAAAGATACAGCTGAGACTATAATTAGCGAGTGATATAAGTCTGTGTCACTAGAACTCAACCCCATATTAGACCGTATCGAGCGTGAGTTGAAAATGTATAGAATGCAAACCCGTAATCTGGATAATCGAATTGAAAAAATCGAAGTCAAGCTAGACTTTTTTGATAAAGAAAATATATTGGACAGTCTTGTTTTAAACGGTCTGAAGCAAAAGCCAGGAGTTGACCTTAAAACGACTATGCTCAGTGTCCTTTCGACACGGATGGGTGTTACTGGTATATCTTCTGGTGAATTATCAAGTGTTTTCCGGTTTAGAATGAATGGGCCTCATACCACCAGTGACAAAGTTGCCCCAGTTTTAGTGCGATTTGTTAGTAAAGAAGTTGCTCGAAAAGTGTTCTTACAGAAGTCTAAACTAGCTGGGTCTGGAATCTTTGTGTCGGAATCCCTTACAAAGCGACGTCGCGACCTGCTAAATGCCGCAAGGGATCGCTTTGATGTTAAAACTGTATGGACCGACCGGGGCAACATACTAGTGAAGCTACCTGGTGAATCGTCTGCCCGGAAAATAAGATCCCTTGCTGAATGCGTTTGAATTCGTATTTGTGTTGTTTTCTGTCGTTTTTTCTTCTCTGTACAGCTTTGTTGCCTTTTTTCTTTCTCTTTCTTTTTCGCGATATTTTAAATTCTTATTATTATTAGCATAAACTGTTTTTGTCTCCCGTTTATTTTATTCTTGCTTTTCCTTTTCTTTTGAGGGATCCGTTTTGTTTCGTTTTTGGTTTTAGTCTTTCTATTATTATTTTCAAAAAAAATGTCTTTGTCTCCTATTTTTTATTTATTACTTTTTTTTTCTTTTTTTTTATTTAGAGATATATGTTATATGTTTATTTATTTACTTTCGTTAGTTCTTCACTTAATGATTTAATGAACCGACCTTTTCGTCTAGACGAGGTTTTATTGGCACCAATGGCAAGAGATGCAGAACCGTGTATGAACCAAGTTAGATTTCAACCGTTAAAAAATAGTGCTTATGTCCAAAGATACAAGTTAGACCCAGGGGAAGCTGATTCGTTGTGTATATGTGCCTGTAATTGTCACCTCACTACTGGTTATGAAGATGTGTTGCAATTTCTTTCTGATTCTCAGGGAAAAATTAGTTTTATTGGTATATCTGAAAGTTTTTTTAGTCAGGAACACTCTTTCTCGCTGTATTCTTTTCCAGATTATAATTTGGAGGCTAAAAACCGGACTTCACTTCACAGAGGGGGAATTGCGTTTTTGATTTCAAAGTCATTGACATACCAAGTAAGAAATGATATTGATGTTTGGATAGAGGGTAAGTTTGAAAGTTTTAGTATTGATTTAAATTTGGGTAGTAGTAAATTTTTGATTAGTATTGTGTATAAGCCACCGAGCGCAATCTGGGAAGATTTTGAGCATGGATTTGACCAACTTAAGCTTGCAGTGTCTCGGACAGGTTTAGAGTTTATTTGTATGGGTGATTTTAAATTCGATCTGCTATCATTAACTGGAGTGAATCTTAATTTTTTTTAATTTGATGGTTGCTAATGATCTTTTTCCCCTATCTAATATTCCAACATGGGTTACGAGTCATTCAGCTACTCTCATTTACAATATTTTTGTTGGTTCTAAATACCTAGACCGTAGTTATGCTGATGTGGTTTTGTACCCTTGTTCTGACCATTTTCCAGTTCCCGGATCGGTACTTTGTGTCCGCATAGAAAGAAAGGAAAGAAAAAAAAGTGAAGACTCGATCGTTAAAAAAAGAGAACTTACAAAGGTATGGTGATGAGTTAAGCAGCACTGATCTTAGCGAGATTTTGGAGATAAAAGATGACGCTTCTGGGGCATTTGATTGCATGATGGGGATCATACAGCCAATTCATGACAAGACTTGCCCAGTTAAATTTGTGAAACCGCATAAGGATCAACCCAGGAAGCCTTGGATAATTACAGAAATTCTTGAAGCGTCAGATTTAAGAAATCAAGTGTATGTAGATTATTTAAATAGTAGGTGTGTCAAGAAATTGGAAGAGTTTAAAATAATACGCAATAAAGTGAACTCAATGAGAAGGAAAGCCAAAAAAGAATATTTTGCTAACCAACTGAGTGTAAATAAGGATAACGCGAGAGGAACTTGGAAGGTTATAAATGACATATTGGGAAAGAAGAAAGAAGCTCCCCCCAATTCGCTGCTGATTTAAGGAGAAGCAGTGAGTGATGAAACGATTATTATTAATAAATTTGCTGAGTTCTTCTCAAGTATTGGTCAAAATGTGCAGGCGGAAGGGTTAGTGAATTTTAATAATGATTCCTTGGAGGACGAATTTTTGGATGAAAGAGGAATTAGAAATGAAATTGAATTTCAACCATGTACTCGAGATGAAATTCTGAAGGTTGTGAAAACAATCAAATCTAATTCAGCAGGGACAGATGGAATTCATTTGAGGGTTTTTAAATCAGTGATGTGTTATTTAATACCATGTCTCGTCCACATAATCAATCTTTCCCTGGAAACTGGGGTATTCCCCGATGCGCTTAAAAGGGCAAAAGTCATCCCTCTCCAGAAAGGTGGGTCTAAACTAGATATCGAAAATTATAGACCTATATCAATCCTTCCCCTGTTTTCAAAAATATTTGAAAAATTGTGCATAAAAGGCTATATGATTACCTTACGAAAACAGGGATGTTAAGTGAAACTCAGTTCGGCTTTAGGAAAGGTCACTCGATGTCGGACGCCGTGCATTCTCTTTGTGATATTGAAAATAGATGCTTTGAACGTGGTGAAATCCCTTTGACTGTTTTTATTGATTTTAGAAAGGCGTTTGATACAGTAGATTTTAAAATTTTACTCAAACGTCTACAGTCCCTTGGAGTTCGTGGTAATTATCTGAAATGGTTTGATAGTTTTTTAAGTGGAAGATCTATTCAAGTTGTTTTAAATGATGCATTTTCTTCTCCCTATCAAGTGAAGTGTGGTGTACCTCAGGGATCTGTCTCGGGACTACTTCTGTACCTTGTGTATGTTGATTCAATGAGTTTTTACTTACCGGAGTGTTTTATCACGACTTTTGTGGATGATACTGCTTTAACTATGTCTAGTCGAATGATTGATGATCTATTATTGAAAGTAAATAGGGTTTTAAAGTCATTTTATGTATTTACAAGTTTCAGCCTTTGGTCAGTGAATGTTAAAAAAACTAATTTTATGATTTTTAGGAGAGTTGGTAAGCCTCCGAGTGTTGATGGAGACATATTTTTTAATGGTAAGCCTTTGTCACAGGTGCATGAGGTGTGTTATTTGGGCTTCCAGCTTGATTGTAATTTGTCTTGGAAGCACCATAGTGATCTTGTTGCAGCTAAAGTGGCTAGAGGTCTGGGAATTTTGCGTCGTTTGAAGCATTTTTTACCATTATCGGTTCTTTTATTATTGTATCATAGTATTGTTGCGCCTTATATGTCTTATGGTTGTGTCATTTGGTCTAGCAATTTTTATACAAGTTTCAAAAGAGTGCAAATTTTACAAAATAAAACAGTACGTCTTCTTGGGAATTATATAGAAAATGTGAATGATACCGCGTCATGTTTTAAAAAATTAAGAGTGCTTAACATTGGTCAGATTGGCGATTACCAAGCTGCTATTTTTGCCTATAGATGTTGGAATGATGTATGTCCTCCAGTTTTTACAAATTTTTTTCGCGTAAATAGTTCACTCCACAGGTATGCGACTAGAGAGGCGGAAAATTTTGCACCACACGTGCAGGTTTCGGGATTCGGTATTTGGCTCCGGCTATTTGGAATGATATCCCAGTTGGCGTTCGGGAAGCTGAACACATTGGGTCGTTTAAAGTAAAAATAAAAAAACATTTATTGGGAGAGGGGAGGTAATTTATTATTATTGTCATCATTAATGTCCTAATTTTTTTTTCTTTTCTTCATAGTTTTTGGTATTATTGTTTAAATTGAGAGGTGTTCAGGTCTTTTTTCAGGTCTTTTTTTTTTTTTGAGAATTAGAATTTTGAGAGGTTGAGAATTAGAGGATTGCAGCCGTCTTTCATCAGGCTTTTTGAGCCTTCCCCGGGCGGTTGCTTGTATATAGTTTATTTTGTAATTAGTAGTAAATAAAGCAAGTCAAGTTAAGTATGAGGAGAGTTACAAAAAAAACAAAAAAAATTAAAAACCACAACCCCATACAAAAAAAAACTTTGCTATAAGAGAATGAGATCTGAAAAATGAAAAATGGCTTATAATCAAGACAGCTCAAATACTTCCAGGCCTAAATAAACGGTATCTAGACTACGAACTAAAGTGGCTCCAGTGTTTGTAAAAAATTAATTAAAAAAAAAAAAAAAAAAGTTTTTATTTGCAGAAGAAAAGAGAAAAGTCGAAACTTAAACGAACAAAAATTATTGTTTCACAGACTATGCAAAAAATTTAAAAACAAAACTTAATATATTTCTGCGTATATGGCTGCACCTATTGGTCTTTTGCGTGACAGTATGAATTCAACAGTGCTGGACCGAAAGGTCCAGCTTTTGATTTCGATCGATTTGAAGGGAAAAAAGGCACTCACCTTGGCCGCCATTAGGAAGACTTCATCACCGATGTGATATAATCCTGTACATATAACGCCAAGTGCTACACCGGGGAAAATATAAGCGTTGTTACCCTGTCCAGGATAAAATGTCTTTCCATTAAATTGAACTGGGGGAAACGGAGATCCACTAGCAAATATGACAGTCCCCTGAAAATAAGACACATTATCACTCAACAAATAGATTCTCAAATAACATAGGAAAAAATTATTAGAACAACAATGGAAAAAAAAATATGTAGGCCACATATAACTTCCTCTGTTAGAACGAGGATAAGCGCGTAGTGAGTGGACTATTTGTTAGGGGTAGATGTTAACTGTATCAATCTAGGTGCACTAGACTTAAATATGAATGACGCCAATTTGCAGCTACGCACATAGAAATATTCTACTGTTAGGCTATGTGGCAAAACAAAAAATGCATTCTAGCTTTAATGGTTTATTCCAACATCCTCTTGAATTTTTTTCCCCCTTTTTCTAAGTCCCTTCTTGGGGTAGTGGTGACAACCTTCTCTTGGTGCCCCTCAGTAGTAGACACAAACGGGGGCATACTACTACTAATAATTACAGTCACCCATATTGTCGTGAAAACATCGTCAAAAACAAGAAAAGAAAAAATATATTTTACTTTATGGTAACCAGTGATATTCTTCTAATAAATTGTCTTTGCTTTCGAACCAAGCAGCACAGATGCAGCACATTGCCGAATTTGGGAAACAGATAGTATTGTTCTGTGCAACATATTCATTTGCAGTAGTCTCCTCCATATGTGGATTTTTTTAACCGAAGATTCAACGGATGCACAAAACCGAATGATTAAATTTGCTAAATGACTTGCAACACATTGTCCACTCAGTGTCTCTGACACGATGAGATATGTCTTAAAAAGCAAGAAGACATGTTTTACGTTCTACTGATCATTGGGTTTCTTGTAATAAATTCTCTATGCTTTCGACTCAAGTCTAATAATTTAAAAAAGGAATGATATACAATTGTAACTGACACCTGATCGAGTATCATCCCTAAAGACAGCTATTTATTTAGTACGTTTTCAAATGATTTACCTATTTTTTTTGACAATTTGCTGATTTGACGACTTTGACAATTTTTTTTGGATTTATGTTTATATCAATTATCTTTAAAATGCTGGATGTAAAGTCATAGAGAAACAGAAGGCTTACTTTTAAAAAAATCCTATGATTCAAAACTTTTTGTTCTTTTTACTGACCTAAAATCACACAAAACGAAACCAATCAGCTGGAATTTAACTTTTCGCTTTTTTACTGATGTCAAATCTCAAACGGGGGGGGGGGGGTTAAGGCCAACTAAGTTTTAAGAGACGGGTCATTTGTGGCTTGGCTAGTGGGGCAAGGGGGGTGACTGTCCCCGGGTGCAAACTCTGAGGAAGCACCAAACTAAATTTTGTTTCTATATTGTGTTTACTCATGCTGTGGTAGTGATGGTGGTAGGGGGAGGGCAAAAACCGACATTGTCTCTGGGCGCTGAAAACCCTAGCTGTACATCCTTTTTTCAAGCAATAAGGAGTAATGGTATTGGCTTGCGAAAATGTGTCACAGATGTAAACGAACTAAATTAAACCACACTTTTTACCACGGTATTATTGAAAATTAATATTTCTTTCATATAACTTATTTCTTTATATTCGTATTAAATCTTTATATTCGTATTGTGGCAAAGCCCCATTCCTTCTAGCATATACATAAACAAACAATCATTAACACATGCATAATACCTAGGAATTAAACTGAGTAAACGACTAGCAGCACCTCAGGTACCCTTTACGTGCCTGACACCAACAGGCCTGTTTAAAACAAATAGAGGAAATTAGAAATCCTAAAAAGAAGATTTCTATAAAGACAAAGAAAAAACTACATTCCTATCAATAGTAATCTGATAAGTTGAAACATGGGTCTTTAATTTTGGTTACTATATGTTTTGTTTTTTAGGTTTCTGTTAGTGGATTTATTTGATTATTCCATCTAACAGAGGATAGCCATTGAACAAATAGCCGACGTATCCGAGTAAAAACATCGAGTTTACTTAAGTGTGTAGTATTTAACGTGATCAATTCCAGTTATGACATAGAGATAAATAAATATTAGTGCGTAAATTAGCTATGCTACTAGCAAATCACTCCAGCACCAAGCCACATGAGGCCAACACAGCTGTGCAACCTCCTCTTCCATCCCGATCTATTCAAGGCTTCACTTTTCACCCCCTCCCCCCTTGAAGATTTTTTTGAATCCTTCCTTATTAGCTGTTCTCTCTCCATTCAGGGACGGCCTGCTTTTCGTTTGGCACCGGTTGGATGGCCAAAAAGCAGAATCATAGGCGATCTGTCCTCCTTTATCTGTGAAACTTGTTCTACACATCTCAATCTTTCTTTCATTATGGCTATAGAAAGCGGAATCAAACCATGTTTTTCGTAAAATTTTGTTCTTTGACATACGGTAAGTCAAACGGGTACAAAAACTATCCTTTGAAAATTCTTCTGGAAAATATTTAACAAATCTTCCTCTGCCTTTCGAAGCACATATGGTTCAGAACCAAACTCGACCACTGTCATTACCGTAGCTACCAATATTCTAATCTTGGTTCTCAGCCATATTTTCCTAATCTTCCAAACTTTCTTCAACTGTGAAAAAACATCCTAGGACAAGGCTATTCCACTTTTGACATCTTTACTGAATCCACCATCTTTTCTAACAATACTATAAATGTAAGTGAAGCTATCCTCTTCATCGATCTTTTCGTTACCCAACATCACCTCTTCGCCTTCATTTATTCCTAGTTAAGCAACTTAGTCTTCTTAACATTCGAACCTATTTTTGCACCCTGAACTCTCAGAACCTTTAAAAATTCATTCATTTCGACAACGTTTTGTCTAGAAACTCAAATCATCTGTATAATCTACGTCTAGGATAGTTTACATTTCTATTTGATTTCAAGCTCTCCCAGAGCCTTTCCCATGTTCCTAAATACAAAGTCAATCAAAATAATCCATCTAAACGGGGATAGGACACATTCATCTAAAATCCGGATTCACCACCAAAGCGCAGCAATATTGTTCTCTCACATAGCACTAATCACTTTAAAGAACTTATCTGGTACACAGTACAAATATAGGACCTTCACAAATTTTTTTCTATCGACTCAATCAAAAGCCTGTTTACGATCGATAAAATCGAGGACTAAAGGAGCATGGTGATTTAGACACTTCTCAATTATTAATCTAAGAAGGAAAAACTTGATCGATGCATCTTCTCTCCTTCCTGAAACCACACTTCGTCTATTAAGTATCACCATATTAAGTAATTTGCTTTCTACATAAATAGAGCTAATGCCTCTACGATTACCATACTCACCCTCATCACCTTTCTTATAAAGGGGTTTAAATAAAGTTTTCTTAAAATCACTCAGTACTTCCCTTTAAAAAAACATATTTATGATCTTCAGTAATTTATCTCCAACTTCACAGTCACCATATTAAAAAAAAGCTCATTTACCATAATTTCAGTTCCTTGGGCCTTGATATTTTGTAGTCCTTTTAGTACTGTCTCTAACTAATCTTCCCAAAATGAATATTTCTTTACTGTTCAAATAGAATATGAAAAAAGTAAAAATTTATTGAACTTGTCAAATTTTAGCTATTACAAAGAAGCTTTGCAGTAAGACTGCTTAAATGGTCAAAATGAAGCCTTTGAAATTGAAGAAAAATCAAAAAGAATTTTTTAAAGAACTTTGGGACGACTATTATTTTTTCTGACGAGCAAAATGCATGTTGGCTCGTGTGTTTATACTAGTATAATCATAGGCAGCGCAATAGCGCTAAGTAAAGAACGATGTTGGCACAATGTAATATTTTTTTTTTCCATACCCGGGCACTTCGTATCGAAGAAGTTGTCTAAGAAACTTCGAAAAGGCCTCATTCGATTGAAAATTGGAGTGGCTGGTGTCCTCTTTAATAGTCGAAAGTGATTGGTAGGCAACTAGCCCCCCCCCCAAAACCCCAAAGCCCCATAAGCCCATAATATGTTTTTGAGGAGGATACTCCCCCACAACCCTCGGGGCAAGGGCTTTAAGTTATGCCCTGAGGGCATACAAGAAAGATGTAGGCACAACGTATTATTTAATATTTTTTCCTTTAGAGCAGGGCACTTCGTATCGAAGAAGTTGTCGTAGAAACTTCCAAATGGGCTCATTCAACTGGAAGGCATATAACACCCCTTCCACGCCCACCATTTTCCGAAACACATCCAATCAAAATTTTGAGATATCCATTTTGTTCAGCGTAGTTGATTTCCAGATAGAAATTATGTTTTAGAGGAGGACCCCTCCCCCACAGCCTTCAGGGCAAGGGCTGTAAGTTATGCCCTGGGGACATATAAGGTTTTTATAGAAAGCGTTCTAAAAAAAACTTCAAAAAGGGCTCATTCGATTGGAAATTCAAAGAGCTCGTGCCCTTTTTAATAGTCGAAAATGATCGGAGGGAAACTAGCCCCCCCCCCACGCCCACCATTACTCCAAACAAATCCAAACAAAATATTGAGATATCAATTTTCTTCAGCATAGTTGATATCCCGATATAAAATTTTTTTTTGAGGGGAACACTCTCTCACAACCATCAGGGCAAGGCTTTTAAGCTATTCCTCGGGGGCATATGAGGGCGAAGTTAGTATATCGTATTCTTTATTATTGTTTTTCTTTAGAGCAGTGCGGTTCTTATCGAAAAAGCTTTCATAGAAACTTCCAAAAAGGCTCATTCAATCGGAAATTTGAGTGGCTTGTGCCCATTTTAATAGTCGAAAATGATTGGAAGGCAACTAACACCCCTTCCACGCCCACCTTAAAAACACATCCAATCAAAATTTTGAAATAGCCATTTTGTTCAGCGTAGTTGATTTCCTGATATAAATTATGCTTTCGAGGGGGACACTCTTCCAGAGCCTTCAGGGCAAGGGTTGTAAGTTATGCCCTGGGGACATGTAAGGTTCTTATATAAAATGTTGTCGTATGAACTTCAAAACAGGCTCGTTCGATTTAAAATTCAAAGGGCTAGTGCATTTTTAATAGTCGATAGTTATTGCAGGGCAACCAACCCCCCTCTCCCGCTCACCTTTTTCCCAAACACATCCAATCAAAATTTTGAGATAGCTATTTTTTACAACGTAGTCTTAAGTTCTGTAAATTAGTTCTTTGAGAATGACAACCCCCTCAGAGCCCTCAGGGCAAGGGATGTAAGTTATACCCTGGGGGTATATAAAGTTTTTATAGAACGTGTTGTCGTATAAACTTCAAAAAGGGCTCATACGATTAGAAATTTAAATGACTAGTGCCCTTTTTAGTAGTCGAAAGTAATTGGAAGGCAACTAACAGCCCTTCCAGGCCCACCATTTCACAAACACATCTAATCAAAATTTTGAGATAGACATTTTGTTCCACGCAGTTTAAAGTTCAGGAAATTATAGCTTTGAGCAGGACACTCCCCCCAGAGTCTTCAGGGCAAGGGTTATAAGTTATGCCCTGTCGGCTTATAAGTTTTTATTGAAATCCTTGTCGCAGAAACTTGAAAAAGGGCTCATTCACTTAGAAATTCAAAGTTCTAGTGCCCTTTTTAATAGTCGAAAGTGATTTGAGGGCAACTAACCCCCCTCTCTCGCCCACCTTTTCCCCAAAAACGTCCAACCCACTTTTTTAGATAGCCATTTTGTGCAGAACAGTTGGATTACAGGTAGAAGTGGGGTTTTGGAAAAGAACGCTCCCCCACAGTCCTCGGGACAAGTTCTGTAAGTGTTGCCGTGGGAACTCGAGTAGTTTTTATAAAGCTTATTGAAGTAGCAACTCCACAAAGGGCATTTCTGATTAAAACTGGCAATGGCTAGTGCCCTTTTTAATACTCGAAAGTGATTGGAAGGCAACTAACACCCTTTCCACGCCAACTATTTCCCCAAACATATCAAATAAAAGTTTTGAGATAGCCATTTTGTTCCAAAAAGTTTAAAGTTCAGGAAATTATACATTTGAGCAGAACAATCCCCCCACAGTCTTCAGGGCAAGGGTTATAAGTTATGCCCTGGGGGCATATAAGGTTTTTATTGAAATCTTTGTTGTAGAAACTTCAAAAATAGCTAATTCGATTGGAAATTCAAAGGGCTAGTGCTTGAGTGTTTTGAGGGCAACTAACCCCCCTCTCACGCCCACCATTTCCCCAAACACATCCAATCAAATTTTTGAGATATCCATTTTGTTCAACGTAGTCGCTAGAAATTAGGTCTTTTAGGATGATAACCCCCTCAGAACCCTCAGTGCAAGGGTTGTAAGTTTTGCCCTGGGGGCATATAAGGTTTATATAGAAAGTAGAAAGTAAAAATTTCAAAAAGGACTCATTTGATTGGAAATTGAACTGGTCATTTTTATCAGTTAAAAATGAGTGGAAAGTAATTAACCTCCCTCTCACGTCAACTATGCCCTTAAAACCATTCATTAAAAGTTTAGAGATAACCATTTTGTTCAAAATCGTTGAATTTTCTGGTACTTATATATTTAAGGATTATAAACCCCCAAGATTACTCCAGGGCAAAGGTTTTAAGTTATACCCTGGGGGCATATAAGGTTTTTAGATAGAGTTGTCGTAAAAACATCAAAAGTGGCTCATTCAATTGGGAATTGAGAGGGCTAGTGCCCTTTTTAATAGTTGAAAGTGACTGGAGGGTAACTAACCACCCGCTCACGCGCAACATTCCCCCAAACAAATCCATTGAAAATTTTCAGATAACCATTGTGTTCAACGTAGTAGAAAGTTCTGGAAAAAAAGTCTTTGAGGATGACACCCCACCAGCCCTCAGGGCAACGGTTGTCAGTTATGCCCTGGGGGCATATAAGGTTTTTATTGAAAGCGTTGTCATAGAAACTTCAAAAGGCCTCATTTGATTGGAAATTGAAAGGGCTAGTGCCTTTTTTAATAGTTGAAAGTGAAAGGAGAGCGACTATCGCCCCTCTCAAGCCCACCATTTTCCCAAACACATCCAATCAACATTTTGAGATTCGGCCCTATTTGAACGACGACAAACTGTTGCAGATGACTTTTTGGCCCTATTTGCGACCAAATGCGGCCCTATTTGAACGACGATAAACTCTTACAAATGACTTTTTTGGTCCTATTTGCGGCCAAGTGCGGCCCTATTTGAACGACGATAAACTCTTGCAAATGACTTTTTTGGTCCTATTTGCGGCCAAATGGGGCCCTATTTGAACGACTATAAACTCTTGCGACTGACTTTTTTAGTCCTATTTGCGGCCAAATGTGGCCCTATTTGAACGACGATAAACTCTTGCGAATGAATTTTTTGATCCTATTTGCGGCCAAGTGCGGCCCTATTTGAACGACGATGAACTCTGAGTAATGACTTTTTTGGTCCTATTTGCGGCCAAATGCGGCCCTATTTGAACGACGATAAACTCTTGCAAATAAATTTTTTGGTCCTATTTGCGGCCAAATTCGGCCCTATTTGAACGACGACAAACTTGCAAATGACTTTTTTGGTCCTAATTGCGGCCAAATGCGGCCTTATTTGAACGACGATAAACTCTTGCGAATTACTTTTTTGGTCCTATTTGTGGCCAAATACGGCCCTATTTCAACGACGATAAACTCTTGCGAATGACTTTTTTGGTCCTACTTGCGGCCAAATGCGGCCCTATTTGAACGACGATAAACTCTTGCGAATGATTTTTTTGGTCTTTTTTGCGGCCAAATGAGGCCCCTATTTGAACGACGATAAACTCTTGCAAATGACTTTTTTGGCCCTATTTGCGGCCAAATGCGGCCTTATTTGAACGACGATGAACTCTGGCGAATGACTTTTTTGGTCCTATTTGCGGCCAAATGCGGCCCTATTTGAACGACGATAAACTCTTGCGAATAACTTTTTTGGTCCTATTTGCGGCCAAATTCGGCCCTATTTGAACGACGACAAACTCTTGCAAATGACTTTTTTGGTCCTATTTGCGGCCAAATGCGGCCTTATTTGAACCACGATAAACTCTTGCGAATTACTTTTTTGGTCCTATTTGCGGCCAAATGCGGCCATATTTCAACGACGATAAACTCTTGCTAATGACTTTTTTGGTCCTACTTGCGGCCAAATGCGGCCCTATTTGAACGACGATAAACTCTTGCGAATGATTTTTTTGGTCCTTTTTGCGGCCAAATGAGGCCCCTATTTGAACGACGATAAAATCTTGCAAATGACTTTTTTGGCCCTATTTGCGGCCAAATGCGGCCTTATTTGAACGACGATAAACTCTTGCGAATGAATTTTTTGGTCCTATTTGCGGCCAAATGCGGCTCTATTTGAACGACGATAAACTCTTGCGAATGACTTTTTTGGTCCTACTTGCGGCCAAATGCGTCCCTATTTGAACTACGATAAACTCTTGCGAATGACTTTTTTGGTCCTTTTCGCGGCCAAATGAGGCCCTATTTGAACGACGATAAACTCTTGCAAATTACATTTTTGGTCCTATTTGCGGCCAAAGGCGGCCCTTTTTGAACGACGATAAACTCTTGCGAATGAATTTTTTGGTCCTTTTTGCGGCCAAATGCCGCCCTATTTGAACGACGATAAACTCTTGCGAATGACTGTTTTGGTCCTATTTGCGGCCAAATGCGGCCCTAATTGAAGGACGATAAACTCTTGCAAATGACTTTTTTAGCGATATTTGCGGCCAAACGTGGCCCTATTTGAACGACGATAAACTCTTGCGAAAGACTTTTTGGTCCTATTAGCGGCCAAATGCGGCCCTATTTGAACGACGACAAACTCTTGCAAATAACTTTTTTGGCCCCATTTGCGGCCAAATGCAGCCCTATTTGAACGACGATAAATTCTTGCAAATGAAGAAAGAATGACTTGAGTAGTGTGCTAATAGGCACCACAGAACCTACAGGAAAACCTACAAGACCATGCACAGTTTCAACCGTACATTCAACCCTACAAGAATATGGTCAAAAGTATAATAGATTGAAACGGGACAAGAATATGCTCAAAAGTGTAAAAGGTTTCAAGTATACATTCAACTATACATTCACGCCTACAAGAATATGGTCAAAAGTGTATACAATATGAACGGTACATGAAATGGGACAAGGAAAACCCATGCCTGAGACATTAAACTTACGCGTGAACATTTTAAAAAGCTAATCTGCCTTGGAAACAGTTTGACGTGTTCGGGAGAATACGTTCCTTGGCGTCTGATTGACATTTGCAAAAAAGGGGTAATTAGTGATTGGATAATTTTTTAACATGAAATCTCTGAATAAAATATTTTTGGAGGGATGGGATGATGGGAGAAGGATTTCTTAGAGTACTTATAGTGCTGTACTGTGGGCCGACTTGCTAGCGAAAAACTCGTATGGTTGACTTGAACTAAATCAAAATACACTATGTGCACACAGATTTTCAAAATGACATATCTCAAAAAGGGATTTGTGTATTAAGTTGGAACTTTCAGAGAGTGCTTAAAGGGAAAGTCAATTCACCAAAAGGAAATATGTGCACGCTCAGGCTGGGGTTGAGTTGCACGGGAGTTGAGTTGCACTGAGGGTTGAGTTGCACGAGGGCTCAGTTAAAGGGGGTATAGTTACACGGGGGTTTAGTTAAATGCGGTCGAGTTGCACGAGGGTTCAGTAGCACGAGGGTTCAGTAGCACGGGGGCTCAGTTGTAAGGGGTTTCGGTTATACAAGGGTTCAGTTACATGGGGAGTTCAGTTGCACGGGGGTTGAGTTGCACGAGGGATTCAGTTGCACGGGGGTTCAGTTACATGCGGGTACAGTAGCACGAGGGTTCAGTAGCACGGGGGTTCAGTTGTACGAGGTTTCGGTTATACACGGGTTCAGTTACATGGGTAGTTCAGTTGCACGGGGGTTTAGTTAAATGAGGTTGAGTTGCACGGGGGTTGAGTTTCACGAGGGGTTCAGTTGCACGGGGGGTCAGTTAAATGCGGGTTCAGTTACACGGGGTTTAGTTAAATGTGCTTGAGTTGCACGGGGGTGGAGTTGCACGAGGGTTCCGTTAAAGGGGGTTCAGTTGCACGGGGGTTTGAGTCATTTTTACGGGGTTTGAGAGACTCTGTTGCCTGATTCCGAGTGGTTTTTCTTTACTTGGTGCCCATTTAAAAAAAAACGATAGAAAAAGTTATTTCTTTCAAAAATCTTTTCCGATGTAACTAAGAGGCATCTGTCTTTGTAATTAGAGAAATGCTCCCTTTTGGAAAAACGGGCATGGCAAGCTTGTGTTATCTTAGAGATTAATGCGTAACTCGAGACATCTTGGCAAAGTTTTAAATAGAGGCTGTTTCCAAAAAGATTTAGGATTCATGAACTTTAGTGTTGCCAGTCAAAAGCTATGAGTTTGAGAAAATTGCCTGATTATCGAAAAATGAAGAAACACTTTCTAAAACTCGACGGGAATGGGATCGTCTTGAGGGGGAATTTTCCATGGAAGAACTGGAGGGTATTTTTGCGTGAAAACAACTTCAACCGTGCCCAGCCCCCCCGCGATTAGAAATTAAATTACAAAAAAAGTTTCTTCAACTGAAAGTAAGGAGCAACATCAAAACTTAAAAACGGACAGAAAATAGAGGTTGTTTCCAAAAGATTTAGGATTCATTAACTTTAGTGTTGCCAGTCAAAAGCTATGAGTTTGAGAAAATTGCTTGATTATCGAAAAATGAAGAAACACCTTCCAAAAGTCGACAGGAATGGGATTGTCTTGAGGGGGGAATTTTCCATGGAAGAGGTGGGGGGTATTTTTACGTGAAAACAACTTCAAACGTGCCCAGCCCCCCTCCCCCACGATCAGAAATTAAATTATAAAAAAAGTTTCTTCCACTGAAAGTAAGGAGCAACATCAAAACTTAAAAACGGACAGAAAATAGAGGCTGTTTCCAAAAGATTTAGGATTCATTAACTTTAGTGTTGCCAGTCAAAAGCTATGAGTTTGGGAAAATTGCCTGATTATCGAAAAATGAAGAAACACCTTCCAAAAGTCGACAGGAATGGGATTGTCTTGAGGGGGGAATTTTCAATGGAAGAGGTGGAGGGTATTTTCACGTGAAAACAAATTCAACCATGCCCAGCCCCCCGCGATCAGAAATTAAATTATAAAAAAAGTTTCTTCAACTGAAAGTAAGGAGCAACATCAAAACTTAAAAACGGACAGAAAATAGAGGCTATTTCCAAAAGATTTAGGATTCATTAACTTTAGTGTTGCCAGTCAAAAGCTATGAGTTTGAGAAAATTGCCTGATTATCGAAAATGAAGAAACACCTTCCAAAAGTCGACAGGAATGGGACTGTCTTGAGTGGGGAATTTTCCATGGAAGAGGTGGAGGGTATTTTTACGTGAAAACAACTTCAACCGTGCCCAGCTCCCCGCAATCAGAAGTTAAATTATAAAAAAAGTTTCTTCAACTGAAAGTAAGGAGCAACATCAAAACTTAAAAACGGACAGAAAATAGAGGCTGTTTCCAAAAGATTTAGGATTCATTAACTTTAGTGTTGCCAGTCAAAAGCTATGAGTTTGGGAAAATTGCCTGATTATCGAAAAATAAAGAAAAACCTTCCAAAAGTCGACAGGAATGGGATTGTCTTGAGGGGGGAATTCTCCATGGAAGAGGTGGAGGGTATTTATACGTGAAAACAAATTCAATCTTGCCCAGCCCCCCGCTATCAGAAATTAAATTATAAAAAAAGTTTCTTCAACAGAAAGTAAGGAGCAACATCAAAACTTAAAAACGGTCAGAAAATAGAGGCTGTTTCCAAAAGATTTAAGATTCATTAACATTTTCCAATTTATTTTTTTTTCTTTTTGTACATATCTTAAAATGTCAAAATATGCTTACGGGTCTAACAATTGTGCTCTATGATTGGTCAGAGACACGATGTGGCTGTCCCACTGGTATTCTATGACCGGTTATTGACACTAGCTAGTCTATTGCATATATTAAATCAGTATTTTTTACGCAGTGGAACGATAAACACATAAGTCACCTTAAAAAAAGAAGTGAAGATGGAACATTTTAATAGAGTATGTTCACATAACAAGGTTGTTGTAGCATTGAATGCCGACAAGGAGAAGTATTTAAACTATGAAACAACTACAAGTGGTAGCACTATTGGAAATGTATGCATGCATTGTCAAGACAGTAAAGAATTAAATTTCTTTGGAATAGCGAAAAAATTCAACTGCTATGATGGTGGTTATGTGACATTGAGATCTCTAGAGATGATTGCACTTAAAGAGAATGCTAACATAAAAATATTTTTTGATGATAGAACACAACTCCTTTCTACTGCTGCAGGTAACACATTACCTACGGATACACCCAATCATCAGCTTTCGAGTATTAGCATTCAACGGAAGGCTAATAGAAGAAAGGCTTACTCTGCTAGTAATATCGTAAACCATATCGTGTTTACGTGCCGAAACTGCTATCTGTGTACAAATAATGTGTTAATAGACAGTGAAATTGCCAGAAAAATAAAAATGGCATTGTCAAAAAATATCACTACGGAATATAAAGAAGAAACGATTCTTTTGTACATATCTTAAAATGACAAAATATCTTTCTTGAATTCACCTCTTGGATACACAATACAGAAATTAAAAAAAAATGTAATTTCAAGACTTCATTTGCATGCAAGAGATACCGAGAGTTCTATGACTCCTCCCCACAATGAATTCTAAGGGTTTTATGACTCCTCCCCAAAATGAATTCAGATACTTTTAGGAGTCATCCCCCTTAGCCATAACTCCATTCGACCTTGAGTGAAGGTATATAAGTTTGATGATGTATTTCTCTTCTTAACAACTACATTAATACCTTCCAAGATGATAGGACTATGACACAGAATTTATCGGTTTGAAAAAATCATCTTGTGGTGTTATATTTGAATGTGCATTTTTATTTTTGTCAATGGAACTTGAAGAAATTGACTGTTATCATTGGATAGTGAACTACAACATGTATGAGTATGTAGTATATTCCGTAGTATATTCCGTACATGTATATTCCGTAGTGATATCTTTTGACAATGCCATTTTTATTTTTCTGGCAATTTCACTGTCTATTAACACATTATTTTTACACAGGTAACAGTTTCGGCACGTAAACAAGATATGGTTTACGATATTAGTAGCAGAGTAAGCCTTTCTTTTATTAGCCTTCCGTTGAATGCTAATACCCGAAGTTGATGATTGGGTGTATTCGTAGGTAATGGGTTACATGCAGCAGTAGAAAGGAGTTGTGCTCTATCATCAACAATTATTTTTATGTTAGCATTCTCTTTAAGTGCAACAATCTCTAGAGATCTCAATCTAACATAACCACCATCATAGCAGTTGAATTTTTTCGGTATTCCAAAGGACTTTAATTCCTTGCTGTCTTGACAATGCATTCATACATTTCCAATATTGCTACCACTTGTAGTTGTTTCATAGTTTAAATACTTTTCCTTGTCGGCATTCAATGCTACAACAACCTTGTTATGTGAACACACTCTATTAAAATGTTCCATCTTCACTTTTTTTTAAAGATGACTTATGTGTTTATCGTTCCACTGCGTAAAAAATACTGATTTAATATATGCAATAGACTAGCTAGTGTCGATAACCGGTCATAGAATATCAGTGGGAAAGCAACATCGTGTCTCTGACCAATCATAGAGCACAATTGTTAGACCCGTAAGCATATTTTGACATTTTAAGATATGTACAAAAAGAAAAAAAATAAATAAAGTGGAAAATGTTAATGAATCCTAAATCTTTTGGAAACAGCCTCTATTTGTGACCGTTTTTAAGTTTTGATGTTGTTCCTTACTTTCAGTTGAAGAAACTTTTTTTATAATTTAATTTCTGATCGCGGAGGGCTGGGCATGGTTGAAGTTGTTTTCACGTGAAAATACCCTCCACCTCTTCCATGGAAAATTCCCCCCTCAAGACAATCCCATTCCTGTCGACTTTTGGAAGGTGTTTCTTCATTTTTCGATAATCAGGCAATTTTCTCAAACTCATAGCTTTTGACTGGCAACACTAAAGTTAATAAATCCTAAATCTTTTGGAAACAGCCTCTATTTTCTGTCCATTTTTAAGTTTTGATGTTGCTCCTTACTTTCATTTGAAGAAACTTTTCTTATAATTTAATTTCTGATCGCGGGGGCTGGGCACTGTTGAAGTTGTTTTAACGTGAAAATACCCTCCACCTCTTCCATGGAAAATTCCCCCTCAAGACAATCCCATTCCTGTCGACTTTTGGAAGGTGTTTCTTCATTTTTCGATAATCAGGCAATTTTCTCAAGCTCATAGCTTTTGACTGGCAACACTAAAGTTAATGAATCCTAAATCATTTGGAAACAGCCTCTATTTTCCGTCCGTTTTTAAGTTTTGATGTTTCTCCTTACTGTCAGTTGAAGTAACTTTTTTTATAATTTAATTTCTGATCATGGGGGGGCTGGGCACGGTTGAAGTTGTTTTCACGTAAAAATACCCTCAACCTCTTCAATGAAAAATTCCCCCCTCGAGACAATCTCATTCCTGTTGACGTTTGGACGGCGTTTCTTCATTTTTCGATAATCAGACAATTTTCTCAAACTCATAGCTTTTGACTGGCAACACTAAAGTTAATGAATTCTAAATCTTTTGGAAACAGCCTCTATTTTCTGTCCATTTTTAAGTTTCGATGTTGCTCCTTACTTTCAGTTGAAGAAACTTTTTTTATAATTTAATTTCTGATCGCGGGGGGCTGGGCACGGTTGAAGTTGTTTTCACGTAAAATACCCTCCACCTCTTCCATGGAAAATTCCCCCTCAAGACAATCCCATTCCTGTCGACTTTTGGAAGGTGTTTCTTCATTTTTCGATAATCAGGCAATTTTCTCAAACTCATAGCTTTTGACTGGCAACACTAAAGTTAATGAATCCTAAATCTTTGGAAACAGCCTCTATTTTCTGTCCGTTTTTAAGTTTTGATGTTTCTCCTTACTTTCAGTTGAAGAAACTTTTTTATAATTTAATTTCTGATCACGGGGGGGCTGGGCACGGTTGAAGTTGTTTTCACGTAAAAATACCCTCAACCTCTTCAATGAAAAATTCCCCCCTCAAGACAATCCCATTCCCGTTAACTTTTGGAAGGCGTTTCTTCATTTTGTGATAATCAGACAATTTTCTCAAAATCATAGCTTTTGACTGGCAACACTAAAGTTAATAAATCCTAAAACTTTTGGAAAAAGCCTCTATTTTCTGTCCGTTTTTAAGTTTTGATGTTGCTCCTTACTTTCAGTTGAAGAAAATTTTTTATAATTTAATTTCTGATCGCAGGGGGCTGGGCACGGTTGAAGTTGTTTTCACGTGAAAAGACCCTCCACATCTTCCATGGAAAATTCCCCCCTCAAGGCAATCCCATTCCTGTCGACTTTTGGAGGGTGTTTCTTCATGTTTCGATAATCAGACAATTTTCTCAAACTCATAGCTTTTGACTGGCAACACTAAAGTTAATGAATCCTAAATCTTTTGGAAACAGCCTCTATTTTCTGTCCGTTTTTCAGTTTTGATGTTGCTCCTTACGTTCAGTTGAAGAAACTTTTTTTATAATTTAATTTCTGATCGCGGGGGCTGGGCAGGGTTGAAGTTGTTTTCACGTAAAAATACCCTCCACCTCTTCCATGGAAAATTCCCCCCTCAAGACAATCCCATTCCTGTCGACTTTTGGAAGGTGTTTCTTCATTTTTCGATAATCAGGAAATTTTCTCAGACTCATAGCTTTTGACTGGCAACACTAAAGTTAATGAATCCTAAATCTTTTGGAAACAGCCTCTATGTTCTGTCCGTTTTTAAGTTTTGATGTTGCTCCTTACTTTCAGTTGAAGAAACTTTTTATAATTTAATTTCTGATCGCGGGGGGCTGGGCACGGTTGAAGTTGTTTTCACGTAAAAATACCCTCCACCTCTTCCATGGAAAATTCCCCCCCCCTCAAGACAATCCCATTCCTGTCGACTTTTGGAAGGTTTTTCTTCATTTTTCCATAATCAGGCAATTTTCTCAGACTCATAGCTTTTGACTGGCAACACTAAAGTTAATGAATCCTAAATCTTTTGGAAACAGCCTCTATTTTCTGTCTGTTTTTAAGTTTTGATGTTGCTCCTTGCTTTCAGTTGAAGAAACTTTTTTATAATTTAATTTCTGATCGCGGAGGGCTGGGCACGGTTGAAGTTGTTTTCACTTAAAAATACCCTCCACCTCTTCCATAGAAAATTCCCCCCTCAAGACAATCCCATTCCTGTCGACTTTTGGAAGGTGTTTCTTCATTTTTCGATAATCAGGCAATTTTCTCAAACTCATAGCTTTTGACTGTCAACACTATAGTTAATGAATCCTAAATCTTTTGGAAACAGCCTCTATTTTCTGTCTGTTTTTAAGTTTTGATGTTGCTCCTTACTTTCAGTTGAAGAAACTTTTTTATAATTTAATTTATGATCACGGGGGGCTCGGTACGGTTGAAGTTGTTTGCACGTAGAAATACCCTCTACCTCTACCATTGAAAATTCCCCCCTGAAGACAATCCCATTCCTGTCGACTTTGGAAGGTGTTTCTTCATTTTTCTATAATCAGACAATTTTCTCAAACTCATAGCTTTTGACTGTCAACACTAAAGTTAATGAATCCTAAATCTTTTGGAAACAGCCTCTATTTTCTGTCCGTTTTTAAGTTTTGATGTTGCTCCTTACTTTCAGTTGAAGAAACTTTTTTAGAATTAAATTTGTGATCACTGGGGACTGGGCACGGTTGTAGTTGCTCTCACGTAGAAATACCCTCCCCCTCTTCCATTGAAAATTCCCCCCTCAAGACAATCCCATTCCTGTTGACTTTTGGAAGGTGTTTCTTCATTTTTCGATAATCAGACAATTTTCTCAAACTCATAGCTTTTGACTGGCAACACTAAAGTTAATGAATCCTAACTCTTTTGAAAACAGCCTCTATTTTCTCTCAGTTTTTAAGTTTCGATATTTCTCCTTACTTTCAACTGAATAAAATTTTTGCATGATTAGTTTTATGATTGCGGGGGGCTAAGCACTCTTAATTTTGTTTGCAAGTAAAAATGCCCTGCACCTCTTCACTGTAGAATTTCCCCCACGAGACAATCCCAGTCCTGTCAACTTTTCGTAGGTGTTTCTCCTTTTTTTCGATAATCAGGCAATTTTCTCAAACTCATAGCTTTTGACTGACAACACTAAAGTTAATGAATCCTAAATCTTTTTGAAACAGTCTCTATTTTCTGTCCGTTTTTAAGTTTTGATGTTGCTCCTTACTTTCAGTTGAAGAAACTTTTTTATAATTTGATGTGGGCTCACGGGGGGGCTGGGAACGGTTGAAGTTGTTTTCACGTTGCAATACCCTCCACCTCTTCCATGGAAAATTCCCCCCTCAAGACAATCCCATTCCTGTCGACTTTTGGAAGGTGTTTCTTCATGTTTCGATAATTAGGCAATTTTCTCAAACTCATAGCTTTTAACTGGCAGCACTAAAGTTAATGAATCCTAAATCTTTTGGAAACAGCCTCTATTTTCTGTCGGTTTTTAAGTTTTGTTGTTTCTCCTTACTTTCAGTTGAAGAACCTTTTTTTATAATTTAATTTCCGATCTCGGGGGGCTGGGCATGGTTGAATTTATATACACTTAAAAATCCCCTCCACATCTTCAATTGAAAATTCCCCCTCAAGACAATCCCATTCCTGTCGACTTTTGGAAGGTGTTTCTTCATTTTTCGATAATCAGGCAATTTTCTCAAACTCATAGCTTTTGACTGGCAACACTAAAGTTAATGAATCCTAAATCTTTTGGAAACAAACTCTATTTTCTGTCCGTTTTTAAGTTTTGATGTTGCTCCTTACTTTCAGTTGAAGAAACTTTTTTATAATTTAATTTCTGATCGCGGGGGGCTGGGCACGCTTGAAGTTGTTTTCACGTAAAAATACCCTCCACCTCTTCCATGGAAAATTCTCCCCTCAAGACAATCCCATTCCTGTCGACTTTTGGAAGGAGTTTCTTCATTTTTCGATAATCAGGCAATTTTCTCAAACTCTTAGCTTTTGACTTGCAACACTAAAGTTAATGAATCCTAAATCTTTTGGAAACATCCTCTATTTTCTGTCCGTTTTTAAGTTTTGATGTTGATCCTTACTTTCAGTTGAAGAAACTTTTTTATAATTTAATTTCTGATCAGGGGGGGGTGGGCATGGCTGAAGTTATTGTAACGTGAAAAGACCCTCCACATTTTCCATAGAAAATCGCCCCATCAAGATAATCCTTTTTCTGTATACTTTTGGAATGTGTTTCTTTATGTTTCGATAATTAGACACATTTCTCAAACTCATAGCTTTTGACTAGCAACGCTATAGTTCATGAATCCTCAATCTTTTGAAAACAGCCTCTATTTTCTGTCCGTTTTTATGTTTTGATGTTGCTCCTTACTTTCAGTTGAAGTAACTTTTTTTATAATTTAATTTATGATCACGGGGGGCTTGGAACGCTTGAAGTTGTTTTCACATAAAAATACCCTCCACCTCTTCCATGGAAAATTCCCCCCACAAGACAATCCCATTCCTGTCGACTTTTGGAAGGTATTTCTTCAATTTTAGATAATCAGGCAATTTTCTCAAACTCATAGACTTTTTCTTGCAACACTAAAGTTAATGAATCCTAAATCGTTTGGAAACAGCCTCTATTTTCTGTCCGTTTTTAAGTTTTGATGTTTCTCTTTACTTTCAGTTGAAGAAACTTTTTTATAATTTAATTTCTGATCGCGGGGGGTTGGGCACGGTTGAAGTTGTTTTCACATAAAAATACCCTCCACCTCTTCCATGGAAAATTCTCCCCTCAAGACAATCCCATTCCTGTCGACTTTTGGAAGGAGTTTCTTCATTTTTCGATTATCAGGCCATTTTCTCAAACTCAGTTCTTTTGACTGGCAACATTAAGGTTAATGAATCGTAAATATTCTGCAAACAATCTCTATTTCCTTTCCGTTTTTATGTTTTGATGTTTCTCCTTACTTTCAGTTGACGAAACTTTTGTTATAGTTTATTTTCTGATCATGGGGGGGGGGTCATGGCTGAAGGTATGGTCACGTGAAAATACCCTCCACCTTTTCCATGGAAAATTCTCCCAACAAGACAATCACTGTTCTGGCGACTTTTGGAATGTGTTTCTTTATGTTTCGATAATTAGACAAATTTCTCAGACTCATAGCTTTTAACTGGCAACACTAAAGTCAATGAATCCTAAATTTTTTGGAAACAGCCTCTATTTTCTGTCCGTTGTTAAGTTTTGATGTTGCTCCTTACTTTCAGTTCAAGTAACTTTTTTTTATAATTTAATTTCTGATCAAGGGGATCTGGGCACGGTTGAAGTTGTTTTCACATAAAAATACCCTCCACCTCTTCCAAGGAAAATCCCCCCCCCTCAAGACAATCCCAGACCTGTCGACTTTTGGAAGGTGTTTCTTTATTTTTCGATAATCAAGCAATTTTCTCAAACTCATAGCTTTTGACTGGCAACACTAAAGTTAATGAATCCTAAATCTTTTGGAAACAGCCTCTATTTTCTGTCCGTTTTTAAGTTTTGATGTTGCTCCTTGCTTTCAGTTGAAGAAACTTTTTTATAATTTGATTTCTGATCACGGGGGGCTGGGCACGGTTGAAGTTGTTTTCACGTAAAAATACCCTCCACCTCTTCCATGGAAAATTTCCCCCTCAAGACAATCCCATTCCTGTCGACTTTTGGAAGGTGTTTCTTCATTTTTCGATAATCAGGCAATTTTCTCAAACTCATAGCTTTTGACTGGTAACACTAAAGTAAATGAATCCTAAATCTTTTGGCAACAGCCTGTATTTTCTGTCCATTTTTAAGTTTTGATGTTGTTCCTTACTTTCAGTTGAAGAAACTTTTTTATAATTTAATTTCTGATAGCGGGAGGCTGGGCATGGTTGAAGTTGTTTTCACGTAAAAATACCCTCCACCTCTTCCATGGAAAATTCCCCCCTCAAGACAATCCCATTCCTGTCGACTTTTGGAAGGTGTTTCTTCATTTTTGGATAATCAGGCAGTTTTCTCAAACTCATAGCTTTTGACTGACAACACTAAAGTTAATGAATCCTAAATCTTTTGGAAACAGCCTCTATTTTCTGTCCGTTTTTAAGTTTTGATGTTGATCCTTACTTTCAGTTGAAGAAAATTTTTTATAATTTAATTTCTGATCTCGGGCGGCTGGGCACGGTTGAAGTTGTTTTCACGTAGAAATACCCTCCACCTCTTCCACGGAAAATTCCCCCTCAAGACAATCCCATTCCTGTCGACTTTTGGAAGGTGTTTCTTCATTTTTCGATAATCAGGCAATTTTCTCAAACTCATAGCTTTTGACTGGCAATACTAAAGTTAATGAATCCTAAATCTTTTTGGAAACAGCCTCTATTAAAAACTTTACCAAGATGTCTCGAGTTACGCATTAATCTCTAAGATAACACAAGCTTGCGATGCCCGTTTTTCCAAAAGGGAGCATTTCTCTAATTACAAAGATAGATGCCTTTTAGTTACATCTTAAAAGATTTTTGAAGGAAACAAATTTTTCTATCGTTTTTTTTAAATGGGACACCAAGTAAAGAAGAACCAAACGGAATCAGGCACCAGAGTCTCTCAAACCCGTAAAAATGACTCTAACCCTCGTGCAACTGAACCCCCTTTAACCGACCACTAGTGCAGCTCAACCCCCCGTGCAAGTCAAGCATATGTAACTAAACCCTGGGTAACAGAAACTGCATGTAAATGACCCCCCGTGCAACTGAACCCCACGTGAAATTCAACCCCTGTGCAACTCGACCTCATTTAACTAAACCCCCGTGCAACTGAACTACCCATGTAACTGAACCCTTGTATAACCGAAACCCCGTACAACTGAACCCCCGTGCTACTGAACCCTCGTGCTACTTTACCCGCATGTAACTGAACCCCCGTGCAACTGAATCCCTCGTGCAACTCAACCCCCGTGCAACTGAACTCCCCATGTACCTGAACCCTTGTATAACCGAAACCCCTTACAACTGAGCCCCCGTGCCACTGAACCCTCGTGATACTGAACCCTCGTGCAACTCGACCCCATTTAACTAAACCCCCGTGTAACTGTACCCCCTTTAACTGAGCCCTCGTGCAACTCAACCCTCCGTGCAACTCAACTCCCGTGCAACTCGACCCCAGCCTGAGCGTGCACATATTTCCTTTTGGTGAATTGACTTTCCCTTTAAGCACTTTCTGAAAGTTCCAACTTAATACACAAATCCCTTTTTGAGATATGCCATTTTGAAAATCTGCGTGCACACAGTGTATTTTGATTTAGTTCAAGTCAACCATACGGGTTTTTTGCTAGCAAGTCGGCCCACAGTACAGCACTATAAGTACTCTAAGAAATCCTTCTCCCATCATCCCATCCCTCCAAACAATTTTATTCAGAGATTTCATGTTAAAAAATTATCCAATCACTAATTACCCCTTTTTTTGCAAATGTCAATCAGACGCCAAGGAACGTATTCTACCCGAACACGTCAAACTGTTTCCAAGGCAGATTAGCTTTTTAAAATGTTCAAGTGTCTCAGGCATGGGTTTTCCTTGTCCCATTTCATGTACCGTTCATATTGTATACACTTTTGACCATATTCTTGTAGGCGTGAATGTATAGTTGAATGTATACTTGAAACCTTTTACACTTTTGAGCATATTCTTGTCCCGTTTCTTGTCCCGTTTCAATCTATTATACTTTTGACCATATTCTTGTAGGGTTGAATGTACGGTTGAAACTGTGCATGGTCTTGTAGGTTTTCCTGTAGGTTCTGTGGTGCCTATTAGCACACTACTGACTTGTTTAGCAAATGGCACAACAAAAACTAAGTACACAAAATAAGTTAAACTTCTAATCAACACAAGAAAGATGGCCATTTATAACGAAGGCCAAAGCACATTTAGGCAAAAGCCATTTTTGTATATTTAGTACACTATAAATAGAAAGATAGGTCATTCGGGTTTTAAGAGGTCAAAACATCCCCTAAAAATGGCTCCACAAACATCCACAAAGATCTTATAAAATCTTTTCAAATACGGCCCCTTTTTCAAAAGAAGTCTATAGACTTAGAATGCCAAGTGAAAAAAGTATTTTCAGAATAAAGGGAATTTTATAAAGTAAAATACATTTTTGCAAATGAAGAAAGATAGACTTACTTAGCAAATGGCACGACAAAACTAAGTACCAAAAACAAGTAAAAACTTATAATGAACAGAATTTGCCATTTGATACAAAGGCCAAAACACGTTTAGGCGAAAGCCATGCGGTCCTATTTAGTAACAAATAAATAGAAACACGCCTTAATTGAATTTTAAGAGGCCTAGACATCCACTAAAAATGGCTTACCGAAAGTTTTTTTTTTTGCACTAAGAGAATAATCTTACAAAATCTTTTCAAATACGGTTCCTTTTTCAAGAAATTAAATAAAAAAAACAAGTTTTTTAAACTGAAAGTAAGGAGCGACATTAAAACTTAAAACGAACAGAAATTATTCCGTATATGAAAGGGGCTGTCCCCTCCTCAACGCTTCGCTTTTTACGCTAAAGATTTTTATTGTTTTAAAAAATAAAGTTGTGAGACAGAGTCAAACTTTAGCGTAAAGAGCAAGGCGTTGAGGAGGAGACAGCCCCTTTCATATACGGTATAATTTCTGTTCGTTTTAAGTTTTAATGTCGCTCCTTTCTTTCAGTTTAAAAAACTTGTTTTTTTTTATTTAATTTCTGATCGTTTTTTAGTTAATGCAGCTTTTATTTCTGCTCACCGTAATTGAATAATTGAACAAAATTTGCATAAAAATTTTAATTTTCTTTTGCTAAATGGATGTCTCTAAATTCGGTTATGACGTAATTTACAAATTAAATTACATAACTAACTTCTATATTCGTATATTTTTCTTCTGGCAAAAAATAAAAAGTTTCAGATTTTTGCAGATATGAGCTTGAAACCTATGTAATAGGGTTTTCTGATACGCTGAATCTGACGGTGTGATTTTCATTAAAATTCTTTCACTTGTAGGGGATGTTTTCCCCCTCTTTAAAAAATCGGGTAAATTTTCTCAGGCTCGTAGCCTTTGATGAGTAATACTAAACTTAATAAAATTTATATATTTAGAATCAGCATTATAAACACATTCATTAGATACATTTATTGACATCAAAATTCCGTTTTTAAAAGTTTCGATTACTATTGAGCCATATCGCTTGTTTTTTTTTTACTGTTTTTTTTTATTACGTATATGTTATTACGTATATGAGGGGGTTCTCCCCTTAGTCAATACCACGCTCTTTACGTTAAAAGTTAAAAAAAAATTTGATTCACAAACCCCTGAATCATAAAGGCCGTTTAATTAGAATAGATAGCTCTTTTGAAAGCACCAAAAAAAACTGTAGCGTAAAGAGCAAGGTATTGACTTGGGGGAGAACCCCCTCATATACGTTATAATTTCTGTTCGTTTCAAGTTCTAATGTTGCTTCTTATTTTCAGTTGAAAAAACTTGTTTTTTTTTAATTTAATTTTTGATCGTTTTTTAAATAATGATTGGAAATCCGGCGTCCCCTTCATGGAAATTTCCCTTACCCCAAAGAAAGATCCTCCACGGAAAGATTTTCCAGAGTAACCCCCTCCTCTAGCCCCCCCCCTCCAGAAAAAAATCCTTCCTGAAAATGTCTGTATACTTCCCAATAACCAATAAATAATGCTGGCAAGTCCGGCACCCCCTTCATGGCAATTTTCCTTCCCCCATGAAAACTTCCTTCATGGACAGATCCTCCAACATAACCCCCGACCCACCCACCCCAACTACCAGAAAAAACCCTCCTGAAAACTTCAGTATACTTCCCAATAACCAATACTATATGTTAACATTGGGTAAAGTTCATAACTTTTGGCCCTCCCCCTGGGGACTTCGGGGGTTTAAGTCATCCTAAAAGACATATTTATCATGTTTTCGACCATGCTGAACAAAATGGCTATCTCAAACTTTTGATCGGGTGACTTTTGGAAAAAAAATAAGCGTGGGAGGGGGCCTAGTTGCCCTCCATTTTTTTGGTCACTTAAAAAGGGCACTAGAACTTTTAATTTCCGCTCCAATGAGCCCTCCCACGATATTCTAGGACCACTGGGTCGATACGATCACCCCTGGGAAAAAAAACAACAAAAAAACAAATAAACACGCATCCGTAATCTTTCTTCTGGCAAAAAATGCAAAATTCCACATTTTTGTAGATAGGAGCTTGAAACCTCTACAGTAGTGTTCTTGTATATACTGAATCTGATGGTGGCATTTTCGTTCCGGTTCTAAAACATTTAGGGGGTGTATCTTCCATTTTTCGAAAATCAGCCGAATGTTCTCCGGCGCGTAACTTTTAATAGGTAGGACTAAACTTGACGAAAGTTATACATTTGAAATCAGCATTGAAATCTGATTCTATTGATGTACCTATTGGTATCAAAAACCCGTTTTCTAGAGTTTCGGTTACCATTGAGCCGGGTCGCTCCTTACTTACAGTTCGTTACCACGAACTGTTTGAAAGAATTCTATAGACTTAGTTATTAGTGGAATTCTATAGTGGAAAAATTTATTTTCGGAATAAAGAGAATTTTATAAAGAAAAATACATATTGGCAAAAGAATAAAGATAGACTTACTTAGCAAATGGCATGACAAAAATATATCGTTTCGGTTTATAGTTTCGGTTTTCATTAGATATGCAAATAGGTTCTTTTAAGTTATACCGGGTGAAAATATTGATTGAGTGCTTCAAAATTAAACTGTCGTAAATTGAGTTTAATGAAATATCTTTAGTATCTCTTTTTATTGCTAAATTTTGGTTCATGTATTTTTTTTATCTCAATTACCTCTTTAAAAGTTTGTGGTAGACCAACAAACAACTTCAACCGTGCCCGTTCACCTAGTTGTTGATGGGTCCTACCAATGTAAAATTTCCCACATGAACACGGGATTCTGTAGACACCACTACCCAGTACAGGATTAGTTTTATCCTTTCCTGAGTTGAAAAAGTGTTCAACTTTTTGTTCGGTTTTGAAAGAAACAGAGAGATTATGTTTTTTAATAATTTTTCCAAGTTTATCGCCAAGTTTCGGGATGTATGGTACAGCGATGAAAGTTTTTTTTATCAATTGCCTGGGTAACTAAATCAAGGGGGACGAGCTCCTTATTTTGTTGTTTTATTTTTTTTAATCGTCTATCTATGATATTTTCAATAAGTTTGACTGGGTAACCAATGCAGAAAAGAATATCCTTGACATAATTTAATCCAGATTTTTTATAATTACAGGAACAAATTTTTAAAAATCTGTCGACTAACAAGATTGTAACCCCTCTTTTCACAGAAGGAGGGTGATGGGAAGAGAAATGTAGATATCGATCATTATGAGTCGGCTTCTTATATATAGAAAATTCAAAATCCTCGTTTTTTCACCTTGTTTGATTTTATTTTTCATTTTGTTGTCTTCTTTCCTCTCTGAGTTTCATTTGACATTTAGATGAAAGCCATGATTTTACATTTACTAAAATACAAATAGAAATATGGCTCAATTCGATTTTAAGAAGCCTAGACATCCACAAAATGGCTTAACTAAAATCTTTCCGCACTAAGAGACTATCTTAGAAAATCTTTTCAAATATGCCCCCCTTTTTCAAAACAATTGTATAGACTTAGAATGCTAAGTGAAAAAAGTATTTTCTAAAGAGGGAATTTTATAAAGAAAAATACGTTTTTGCAAATGAAGACAGATTTACGACTTAGAAATTAGTAAAGCTATTTACTTTCTTCTGAGGAATAAGCAGTCTAAGCGAAGCAACTGACTTTTAAGTGCTTTTAAGATGTCGAAAGTAAATGAACAAATGATGCAGAAAACTGAAGAAATGGCTTTCTTCGTCAAGGCTTATAAGAACAGTCAGATCAATGAACCAATTACTCTATGAGCTTGAAATGGGACAGCAAAACGCTTTCAAGTTTAAATGGCATTAGCTTTACAGATTCTCGGAACAATCGCCTTATGTCCTCTCCAGTATCCGTTTGATTCTTGCCCCATTTTTGTTATAATTTGGAAGGTGAGTGATCTAGTGTGAATGTTAGAATCGTAGGTTTATGACTCAATTAAGATATGTAGTGTCTTCTAAATCAATCAAACAGTTTGTGGTAACGAACTGTAAACAAGGAGCGACCCGGCTCAATAATAACCAAATCTCTAAAAAACGGAATTTTAGTACCAGGAGATACATCAAAAGAATAGAATTTTCATGCTGATTTCAAATATACAAGTTTCATCAAGTTTATTTTTACCCATCAACAGTTACGAGCCTGAAAAAATTTGCCTTGTTTTCGAAAAAAGGGAGAAACATCCCCCCCCCCAAAAAAAGTGATAGAATCTTTTTGAAAATTGAACCATCATATTTCAGCGTATCAGAAAACCTTACTGTAGAGGTTTCAAGCTCCTATCTGCAAAAATGTGGAATTTTGTATTTTTTGCCAGAAGAAAGATCACGGATGCGTGTTTATTTGTTGTTCCCCAGGGATGATCGTATCGATCCAGTGGTCCTAGAATATCGCGAGAGGGCTCATTCAAACGGAATTTAAAAGTTCTAGTGCTCTCTTTAAGTGACCAAAAAACTGGAGGGCAACTAGGCCCCCTCTCGTGCTCATTTTTTCCCAAAGTCACCCGATCAAAATTTTGAGATAGCCATTTTGCTCAGCATAGTGTCTTTGAGAATGACTTAAGCCCGCACAGTCCCCAGGAGAAGGGCTGCAAATTGTGAACTTTGCCCATTTTTTTTACATATTTGGGAAGTATACAGACTTTTTCAGGAGGGATTTTTTTTCTGGTGGGGAGGGGGTTCGGAGGAGGGATTTGCGTGGGAGCATCTATCCATGGAGGATGTTTTCATGGGGGAAGGGACATTTCTATGAAGGGGGCGCCGGATTTCCCAGCATTATTTGAAAAACGATCAAAAATTAAATGACAAGTTTAAAAAAAAAAAGTTTTTACAACTGAAAGTAAGGAGCAACATTAAAATCTATAGAAAACGTGACAATCATAATACTCTTTACTATCATAATAACAGCGCAGACCAGACATATTTTCATCAAGAGGGATTAAATATCAATTTCTAAAAATAAATAAATATAACTAATTACCTTGAATTTACCTGAAGGCTCAATGAAAGTTGGGATGCTTTGGCATTAAAATGCATCCTTTGAGGCATCTCCCCCCTCCCAAATAACAAAACAGTCAAAGGACCCTGCTGTAGAGGTTTAAATCTCTCATCTGCAAATATTTGGGATTGTGTATTTTTTTTTTACCAAAAATGATCATGGATAAAAACAGCAACAAGTAAAACTTTACCTAGGACAGTGAAATTTGTTCCAAAAAATATTTTGGTTCTACATCCAAGAGTCGTCCACAGCAAATTACGTATGTAAATTAAATGAACCTTTATCATATATAATGTTAACGATATTTAACCAATATTTATATTGTTTAACATAAATTAAACAATAAAATGAGATCATTAAAACTGAAATTGAAAAATTAAAACAGTTTCAGGTTTTTTTTTTATGGATTAAATAAAAAAAAACAAGTTTTTTTTAACTGAAAGTAAGGAGCGAAATTAAAACTTGAAACGAACAGAAATTATTCCGTTTATGAAAGGGGCTGTCCCCTCCTCAACACCTCGCTCTTTACGCTAAAGTTTAACTCTGTCTCACAACTTTATGTTTTAAAACAATAAAACACTTTAGCGTAAAGAGCGAGGCGTTAAGGAGGGGACAGCCCCTTTCATATACGGAATAATTTCTGTTCGTTTTAAGTATTAATGTCGCTCCTTACTTTCAATTAAAACAACTTATTTTTTTTATTTCATTTCTGATTGTTTTTGAATTATTGCAGCTTTGATTTTGGCTCACCGTACATGAATAATTAAAACAAAATTTACATATTAATTTTACTTTTTTTTGGCTAAATGGCTTTCTCGAAATTATGTTCTGACTTAACTTACGAATTAACTTACGTAACGAACTTCTATATTCGTATATTTGTATTACGCATATTAGGGAGTTCGCCCCACTAGTTAATACCTCGCTCTCTATGCTAAAGTTCAAATTTTGTTCCGATTCTTTAAGAATTAAATAGAAAAAACAAGTTTTTTTTAACTGAAAGTAAGGAACGACGTTAAAACTTAAAACGAACAGAAATTATTCCTTATAGGAAAGGGGCTGTCCCCTCCTCAACGCCTTACTCTTTACGCTCAAGTTTTTTATTGTTTAAAAACAAATAGAGTTGTGAGAAATTCAAACTTTAGCGTAAAGAGCGAGGCGTTGAGGAGGGGACAGCCCCTTTCATATACGGAATAATTTCTGTTCGTTTTAAGTTTTAACGTCGTTCCTTACTTTCAGTTAAAAAAGACTTTTTTTTTATTTCATTTTTGAACGTTTTTGAATTAATGCAGGTTTGATTTTGGCTCACCGTACATGAATAATTAAAACAAGATTTGAATATTAATTTTAGTTTTATATGGTTAAATGGCTTCCGCAAAACATGTTTAATTTTATTTACGAACTTTATTAGTTGTAATAATTATACGTAAATTACAAATTAACTAACATATAGAACTTCTATATTTATATATTTTTAATAGATATGTTTGGGGGTTCACCCCCTAGTCAATGCCTTGCTCTTTAAGCTGAAGTTCGAATTTTGTTCCAATTCTTTAAAAATGACCCCTTAATCACAAATGCCGTTAATTAGAATAAAAAGCTCTTATGAAAGTACTAAAAAATCTTTGGCTTAAAGAGCGAGGTATTGACTAGGGGGTGAACCCAATCATATACGTAATGTTTTCTGTCGTTTTAAGTTTTGATGTTGCTCCTTACTTTCAGTTGAAAAACTTGTTTTTTTTTAATTTAATTTCTGATCTTTTTTTTAAATAATGCTAGGAAATCCGGCACCCCCTTCATAGCAATGTCCCTTACCCCATGAAAACTTACTTCATGGAAAGATCCTCCCACATAACCCCCGACCCCTTCCCCACTACCAGAATAAAATCCGCCCTGAGAACGTCTGTATACTTTCCAATAACCAATACTATATGTTAACATTGGGAAAAGTTCATAACTTTCGGCCCTCCCCCTGGGGACTTCGGGGGATAAAGTCATCCTAAAAGACATAGTTTTCATATTTTCGACCATGCTGAACAAAATGGCTATATCAAAATTTGGATAGGGTGACTTTGGGGGAGAAATGAGCGTGGGAGGGGGCCTAGTTGCCCTCCATTTTTTTGTCACTTAAAGAGGGCACTAAAACTTTTGATTTCCGTTCCAATGAGCCCTCCCACGATATTCTAGGACCACTGGATTGATACTATCACCCCTGAATCTTTCTTCTGGCAAAAAAAAGCAAAATTCCACATTTTTGTAGATAGGAGCTTGAAACGACTGCAGTGGGGTTCTCTGATACACTGAATATGATGGTGTGACTTTCATTAAGGTTCTATAACTTTTAGGGGGTCTTTCCTCCCTTTTTTCGAAAATCAGCCAAATTTTCTCAGGCGCGTAACTTTTGATGGGTAGGACTAAACTTGATGAAACTTATATATTTGAAATCATCCTTAAAATCTGATTCTTTTTATGTATCTACTGATATCAAAATCCCGTTTTCTAGAGTTTCGGTTACCACTAAGCCGGGTCGCTCTTTACTTCCAGTTCGTTACCACGAACTATTTGATGACCGCTTTATCATAAAGACCGTTAATTAGAATAAATAGATCTGAAGGAAGTACAAAAATAAACTTTAGCTTAAAGAGCGAGGTAATGACTAGGGGGCGAACCCAATCATATACGTATTAATTTCTGTTCGTTTTAAGTTTTGATGCTGCTCCTTACTTTCAGTTGAAAAAATTATTTCTTTTTATATAATTTCCGATCATTTTTTAAAATTATACTGGGAAATCCGGCGCCCCTTTCTTATCAATGTCCCTTCTCCCATGAAAACTTCCTACATGGAAAGATCCTCCCACGTAACACCCACCCCCCAGAAACAAAGAAAATACAAGAAAAAATCCCCCTGAAAACTTCTGTATAGCCTACTTCCCAATAACCAATACTATATGTAAACATTGGGCAAAGTTCATAGCTTGCAGACCTTTCCCCGGGGACTGTGGGGGATTAAGTCATCCTCAAAGACATAGTTATTGTATTTTTCGACCATGCTGAAGAAAATGGCTATCTCGAAATTTTGATCGGGTGACTATGGGAAAAAATTGAGCGTGGGAGGGGTCTAGTTGCCCTCCATTTTTTGGTCACTTACAAAGGGCACTAGAACTTTTAATTTCCATTCTAATGAGCCCTCCCGCAATATTCCAGGACCACTGGGTCGATACGATCACCCCTAAAAAAAAAACTAAAATAAAATAAAAAAATAAACACGCATCCGTGATCTTTCTTCTGGCAAAAAAAAATATAAAATTCCACATTTTTGCAGATAGGAGCTTGAAACTTCTGTAGGTGGGTTTCTGATACGCTGAATCTGATGGTGTGATTTTAATTACAGTTCTATGACTTTTAGGGGGTGTTCCCTCCTTTTTTCAAAATCAGGCAAATTTTCTCAGGCGTTTTTTAGAGTTTCGATTACTATTGAGCCGGGTCGCTCCTTACTTACAGTTCATTATCACAAACTGTTTGAAAGGCATTGTGATCTTTGTTGTTATTTAAAGATCATGGACATAGTTTTTTTTTTCCATGGATTTTCGTATCAAACCAATGAGTATTTGTTATTTGGAAACATACGGATATTATTTTCGATGAAGTTTTCTGAAAGGGGGATTTTCTGGGGGAAAATTCTCAGTGGAGTGAAAATCTTCAGGGAAGAATTTCCCAGAATCAAGCTAAAGAATTCTTTTTAATTCTTTCTTCCTCTTTGCATGCACAATGTTACATGTGAAGAGAATTTTACGATGGAATTGTCCGGGGGAAATGTTCAGCGGGGATCAAATTGTCTGGCAAGAGTTTTCCGTGGAAAAAAATGTGGGTAATGTCTACAAGGATGCTGCAAGGGGACACCTCCCTTCTTATTGCACAAAAAAGTTTCTGAAGTTTATTTTAATGTTTCGTTTAACTGATGTGATTTGATTCATATCGCAGTGATCTATTATTAAGGGGTGGTAGGTCTTGTTGGGGGGGGGGATGAGGTAAGATGCCAAAACGTTTCGTTTGTTTAAAACGTTTTGTGTAAAATACACTAAACGTTTTTTATATTTATTTTGAAGTTTCACTTAACTAAACTGGTTTGTCAAATATTTCTTAAAAATTATATGAAGCGATGTGTAAGTACATATCAGCTATATGAAGGAGTGGCGAGAGGCAGGTGCCTCAAATAGTGTATTTTAATCCCCAAATGTTCTAACTCTCATTGAACCTTCTTGTAAATATAGAATGAATTTAGGAAAGGATGGAGAGGCAAAAATTGATGCAGAATCAAGAGGGGTTAGAATCCCTCTTGATCTCCGGGGAAATTTTTGGTCTAAGCCTCTATTATTGGTACTGGGGGATGGGGAAGAGTATCACTTTCATTGCTACAGTGTTTTTCTATGTAGCATAAATAATGCACTCAAATGCCTACCGGGGGCGAGAAGTACTACCAGGAGCTTTCGGTGTTCTCGCCGATTTTAAATGGTAATTTTCCTGTTTTCCTATATAAAAGGTTTAAATTTATTTAAACTTTCGTATACGATGTATTTTCTACATCAGAGGACACTATTGCGGAGGTTGTGATGGCTTCAGCTTTGTACAAGACCAAGTCACGCACAACTTCCATCCACATGAACAATAATACCCGTCTCTGTCCACCCGAATTTCTTTAGAAAAAATCATTATTAAGAACTTATTCAGCAAAACTACTTTTCATCAAAAATTTTGACTAAGTAATCAAATCTTTTCCAAAATTTTACTTACAATCCAATAATTGAATTCTCAACTAGAAAACTAAAAAGAGGGAAACTACCAACCAATTTATAATTATCGGTACATACAATTTAACAGCAATGAATTGGGCTGGTAGCCCACATTAACTCTTGGTTAAGCCTGGGCATGATTTGAAAAACAACCAGAAGTTAAATTAAAAAACAAAAACCTTTTTTAACTGAAAGTAAGGAGTAACATTAAAACTTAAAAAAAAACAAAAATTACTCGGCATATGAAGGGGACTTCCCCCTCGTCAAAACCTGAATCTATGCTTAAGTTGGACCCTTCATCACAATTCTTCAAAAACGACTACTGAAACATAAGGGCAGTTTAACTGGATTAAGAAAATTTTTAAAAGACTGTAGTCGGCAACAACTCGTTCGGTAGCAAAAGATTGAAAGGCAGGCTAAATCTTCAAAAAGGCACTTGAATTTACGATTTCCAATTGAATGAGCCCCCTCCGAAGTTTATTCGACCATCTTTCCCATACAAAACATATCTTAACAATTGGCAACCTGCAAGGCTTACTGTCCTTGCCCTGGGGGGTAGAAGGGGGCTGTCAAACCTAAAGGTATCGTATGTGACTTTTGGACTATTTTGAACAAAATAGCTATCTCAAAATTCTGATCGGATACTTTTGGGGAAACAACAGGTTTGAGGTGGCTTGTTAACGTCCAATCACTTTTGACTCTTAAAAAGGACACTATAACTTCTAATTTGCAATCGAGTGAGCCCCCTTTATAAGAACTTATAAGTACGAAGAATAAGTATGAATATAATTATAAGTATTATAAGTAAGAATACTTATAATAAGAATACGTATGAAGTGTGAAGTTATAAATTATAAGACCACCCCTTTCATATGAAGTGCTTCTGGGAAAAAATAAATGAATAGATATTAATACACTGAAGCCTCGTGGCTCATTTATGGCAACGCTAGAGCATTGCCTCCGACTTAAACAGGTGAGTAGAACTTTCAATTTCCCTTCTAATGAACATCCAGATTTATCCAGAGGGGTGTGATGAGGGGGAATTTTCCGGAGGAATTTGCACGGGGGAATTTCCAGTGGGGATTTTCTGGGGGATTTTCCGCGAGGAGGAATTTTCCCGGGGGGGGATACCTAGACCAATCTTTTTCCAGTACTACCACTGAACTAACTTTAGCTGCAGTGCGAGTGTAATTTTGCGAGTCAATAGTAGTATCTCCATTAGCGGTAAACATAGAATTAGCTATAGAGCAGTAGTACTAGCAGTAGCAGCAGTGTGAATATAGTGCCTTTCGGTTAAAGATAACTTCACTCATACGAGGAGCCTTGGTGAAAAAAAAATAATAATAATAATACATGGAGTCCACTTCGCTCTTACTAAGACAGAGAAGAGGTGCAAATACACAGTCTTGGCAATGGACAGTTGCACTGTCTCTGTCTTCACTGGCTATGGCCAAACAAAACGGTCAAGACTTTTTAAAGAGAGCCAATTAAAAGGCAGAGATGTCTTGCTTCACTCTATTCCACCTTACTCACACAATTACATACCAGACTCAGCATCAAATCCTTTTAAAACCATTTTTTTAGTGAATAGTCTCGTCAATTATTTATTATTCTGTGGATATCAAAGATAAAAATCCTTCTCAGTCAAAGTTATCTTATTCTGATCCAGTTCCAGGAAAGAGGCTTGTCCAGATTGACACTTATAATAAGCTTTGTTATTATATACTGATGCTGAAGAACTCAGAAGGACTTTCCCTTAATAGGACAATTTGAAGGAAAAGAAGTACGTGATGTTATCTTTAGGAATCTTCTCATAGAAAGAACCACCAAAATTTGGTGACAAATGATCTTGTATGACAAGACCC